>NC_041743.1:46205985-46397275 GCF_004115215.2 Ornithorhynchus anatinus | reverse complement strand
CAGGGGACCCCCTCTCTCCCCCAGAGATCCCTACCCCCAAAAGCATCAGATCTGTAGGGCTGATATTGGAGTCAGCAAAGATACCCCACACTTCTGTATATTGCAAAGTCAGTTTCTAGTAACAATGCCTACGGTTTCAGCTCTCCAACCTCGATGCTTTACTCTCAAAGTTTAAGTCACTTCACCTCACTGTCTCACAGACATCTCTCAGACTAAAGTCTCCAAAATTCACTCAGCAGAGGATCAAGGAGGCCATGACCTTCCCTGCCTTTCTCTCTCTCTTCACAAAGGACCTCCCTCCTCTCTTCCCCAGAAGCGACTGCCAGACACAGAAGAGTCCCTTCGTGGGAGACCGAGGAGGTCCAGAGTGATCCTGGAGACAGGACTGTGAGCACTCAGAGGTTAGACCCGACTATAGAATTAAGGGCTGCGGATCTTCTCAGACCCACAGTCAAGTCAAACAGAACCAATTTCTTGAACAGAGCCTGAGCTCCCATTTCCAAAGGCTGCTTCTGTGTCCACAGTGGCCTCCTCTTGCTCACTGCTCTCCATCAACCCAGCTAACCCTAACCCTTTCCCTTCCCTCTCTCTCTCACACACACACTCAAAACCCAACACCACCTTCCTTTTGAGGCAGCAGTACATCCCAAGGCTCCATCTCAATGTCAGGGCAGGTTTGAAATTAAAGCTGATGGTCCGGACTGCCCAGGGATTGTCCTTGAGGCTGGGAAATGCACTGGAGCATCCACTGTAGAGAGAACTACTAATCAAAAACTCCCCACTTCAACCTGGACAGGGCCAGGCACTGAGGCTGAGGGACTTGTAGGAAAAAAACCTGTAGCTGGGGTGGATGGTGGGATTTTTTTTTTAATATCAAAGGAGCTGTGGGCATGTTTGAAAGCATTGAGGATAGACTTTGACACAGAGGGAGTGGTTGAAGATGGTCATCAGGAAGGGAAAAAGGGTGGACATGAATGAGGTGTGTGAATAAAAGGAAAAAAATCAAAGTTTGAGGGGACTGATTTTGAAGTCAGGTAGGCGTGATGGCTGGGAAAGTTGAGGAACAGGTGAGGATAGTTTGGGGACAGGGCTAATCAAGTAGCTTCAAGTGTGACTAGATCTTTAGTCACACTAAAAGTGTTTATTAAATACTTCCTAAGTGCAAAAGGCCTCTACTGAGTGCTCAGTGACAAGGAGGGAGTAGGGAATATTTGGAATATAAGGCAGGAGTTTAGTCTAGAACAGAGGGTGACAGCAAGGAGCATCAGAAGGGAGGGGAATCAGTGCCAAGCAAGGGAGAGCAAAGTGAAATTCATTCTCACCTGCTGTGAGATGGTCCAGGTGGTCCTACAATGCAGATTCCCCCACATACAGCACTCTGTGGTATGAGAGCAAGAGGGGAGAGGATCTGATAGTGCTCCTGGGGCTGAAAAGGAAATGGGAAGAAATACAAACAATGCAGATTCTCTGAGATATGACTCCACTAACCCCAAATGAACATACTCTTCAAAACATAGGAGGACACTCACAGACATCCTGGCTTCTCCCTTCTTTTCTCCCCCTGGATCTCCACCCACCCAGGTCAAAGAAGGCCTAGACACAAACCACAGGAGGTCTCCAGGGCAACTGCAGACTAAACAGGGATGTGAGAAGGACTACAGTACCCAGAACCTTAACTGCTTTCTCTGCTCCCTATTAAAATTCAGGTAGAAAGCTAGAGAACCCCATAGAAAAATGGGGGTCACACACACACACACACACTCACTCCATCATGACACTGACCTCTCACTCTCCTGGGAACAATCCCTTACAGCTATAGGAAGGTCCCTTCTGTGGGAGCTATAGATGTGCAAGGCAGCTCCAATGAGAGCACTGTTCACTAGTCTTCCCTACTCTTTCAGGCAGAGATCCCTCCTCCTCCCACACCACCCCAAGCATTAGGCCTGTATTCCTGACTACAAAAAAGAGATACCCCACCTTTTTGTATGTTGGCTAGTCAGTTTCTAGTTCTATTTATACATTTTCAGCTCTCCAGCCTGTAGGCTTTACTCTGTCCCAATTTAAGCACTACACCTCACATCACTGACATTCATCTCAGGCGGACGTCACTAATTCAATTTCTCAGAAGAGAATCAGGTAAACAGTGACCTTCCCTGCCTCTCTCCAAGCACCTCCCTCCTCTCTTCCCCAGAAGTGACTGTCAGACACAGGAGAGTCCCTTTATGGGAGGCCGAGGATGTACAGAGTGATTCTGGAGACAGGACTGTGAGCACCCAGAGAACAGACCCATCTATAGAATTAAGGGCCCTGGGTCTCCTCAGACCTCCAGTCAAGACAAAACAGAAATAGTTCCCTATACAGAGCCCCAGCCTCCATTTCTAGAAGCAGCTTCTGTGTCCACAGTGGCCTCCCCTTCCTCACAGCTCTCCCCCAGTCCAGCTAACCCTAACCCCCTCCATTCTCTCACATACACAGGATAAAAAAAAAAAACCCACCTTCCTTTTGAGGTAGCAGTACAGTCCATGACTCCATCTCAGTGACAGGGCAGCTCTGAAATTTAATCCTAGGTCCAAACCAGCACAGGGCTTGTCTTGGAGTCCAGAAAGTATTAGGCATCTGCTATAGACAGAAGTAATAGCTAGTTAAAAGTCTCCATTTGGTCCACCCACCCCAACCTGCCAGGCATTGAGGCTGTGTGATTTGTATGAAAATAGTGTAGAATGCAGGTGAAAGCCCATTTTAACCAAAAAAAAAAAGTCAAGAAAACTGAGCATGTTTGAAAACACATTGAGAAAGAAATTCACTACATGAGTGTTTTAAGAGAGGAAGGGAAAGAACATGGTTGTGAATGTTTAGCATGTGTGAAGCAAGGGAAAAATAAACTGAGTTAAAGGATTTCAAACTCAGGCAGGTGTGACAGCTTGTTGTTCTTCCCTGAAGTGTGGACTACGTGAGGATGATGTGGGAACTGGGAAGATCCAGTGGCTTCAAGTATCACCAGAATGTTGGTTCGTAGCAATTCTAATACTTAAGTGCAGAACCCTTTATTAAGCACTGGCAGTCACCTCAGTGTTGAGAAGGGAGTACTGAAAACAACGGATGTAAGGCAGGAGTTAAGTCTACAACAGAGGGTGAAGGCGATTGGCAAGGGAGTCCGTCAGAGAGAGGAGCCATTGTTGCTGAACAGGGGAGAGTACAAAAAGTTGAATTCCTTCTCACCTGCTATGAGCGATGGTGGAGGTTGTCCTAGGGTGCAGATTCCTCCACAACAGCACTCTGTGGCCTGACAGCAGGAGTAGAGAAGATCTGACGGGCTGAAAAGGACCTTCCCTGCCTCAGTCTTCACAAAGCACCTCCCTTCTCCTCTAAAGCGACTGTCCAACATAGAAGAGTCCCTTTGTGGGTGGCCAAGGATGTACAGAGTGACTCTGGAGACAGGACTGTGAGCACCCAGAGTTTAGCCCTGTCTATAGAATTAAGGGCCCTGGGTCTCGTCAAACCCACAGCCAAATCCAACAGGACCAATTCCCTGCAGAGAGCCCCAGACCCCATTTCCAGAAGCTTCTTGGGTGTCCACAGTGGCCTTCTCTTGCTCACTGCTCTCTTCCCCAATTCTGCTAACCCTAACCCCTTTCTCTCTCTCTCTCACACACACACACAAACCCCACCAAAACTTCCCTTTGAGGTGGCAGTACAGCTCACAACTCCATCGCGCCGGTAGTGCAGGTCTGAGATTTGATCCGATGGTCTGCAACAGCACAGGTAGGGTCCTTGAGGCCAGGAAATACACTGGGTGCCTGCTGTAGAGTAATAATGAGTAAATTTCTCCCCTTGGTCATAATACTACTATGTGCACCAAGCACTGTTTTAAGCACTTCCCACCCCAACGTTCACACCGCCAGACATGGAAAATTTGGAACTCAGGCAGCTGTGACAGCTGAGAAGATTGAGGATGAAGTCGATTATGTGAGTAAAATTTGGGGACAGTGCAAATCCAGTGGCTTTGGGTGTCACTGGACTCTGGTAATAGTGTTTATTGAACCATTCAGTACAAAGCACTGTATTAGGCACTGGCACCTCAATGACAGGGAGTATGGAAAACTGTGGATATAAAGCAGGAGTTTAATCTAAAGGCAATAGGCATGAAAGTTCATGATGGAGGGGAGAGAAAAAGTTAAAAATTCTCTCACCTATGACAGAGTTGAGATGGTCCTAATGCCCAGAATCCCCCCAACCCCCAAATGACACTCTGCAGCATGAGGACACGATTGGAGATCTTCCCTGGCCTTGGTATATAGTGCTCCTGGGAGGCTGAAAAAATATGCAAACAATGCAGTTTCTGTAAAGGAGACATTCCTCTACCACACCAAATCAACCTGCTTTGCAAAATGCTTACGAGGATGGCCACAGACACCCTGACCTTTCTACTCTTCCCTCCCCCTGCCCCAGGATCACTATACACCAAGGCCAGGGAAGGCCTGGACATCAAGGACAAGCGGTATCCAAGGCAACTGGTGACTGAACAGGGGTGTGAGAAGGCCTGCAGTAGCCAGGACTATCTGCTCTATATTCCCTACCAAAATCCACCTAGGAAGCTAGAGAACTCCAGAGAAGAATAGGGTGGACACACACACACACCTTGGCCTTGACAGTGACATCCCAATCCCCTGGGAGCAACTCCTCACAGATATGGCTAATTGTCTTCTGTGGGAGCTACAGCTGTGCCAAGGCTGTTCCCATGAGATGACTTCACTATGCTCTAACCTATTCTTTCACTGGGCCCCTCATTCCATTCCACCAAACATCAGGGCATTAGGGCTGGCATCCTTAAGGCCAAAAGATACCCCAAACCTTCTGCATATGGCAGTCAGTTACACAGTGCTTGCATTTTCCACTCTCCAACCTTTATGTGACTTACTCACTGCACCTCATTCTCTCACCCCGACATCCATCTCACCCTAAAATCCCCATAATTCAGTTTCACAGAAGATGATCAAGTAGACCAACTTCCCTGTCTCTCTCCAAATCACCTGCCACCCCTCTTACCTAGAAGTGACTGTTTGACACAGAGGAGTCCCTTTGTGGGAGACCGAGGATGTACAGAGACTCTGGAGACAGGACTGTGAGCACCCAAAGATTAGACCTGTCTATAGAATTAAGGGCCCCAGGTCTTCTCAGAAGAAGCAGCGTGGCTCACTGGAAAGAGCACGGGCTTTGGAGTCAGAGTTCATGGGTTCGAACCCCGGCTCTACCACTTGTCAGCTGTGTGACTTTGGGCAAGTCACTTAACTTCTCGGTGCCTCAGTTACCTCATCTGTAAAATGGGGATTAAGACTGTGAGCCCTACGTGGGACAACCTGATTCCCCTGTGTCTACCCCAGCGCTTAGAACAGTGCTCGGCACATAGTAAGCGCTTAACAAATACCAACATCATTATTATTATTATTATTATTATTCTCAGACCCACAGTCAAGTCAAATAGACTCAGTTCCCTGCACAGAGCCCCAGACCCCATTTCCAGGTGCAGCTTCTGTGTCCACAGTGGCCTCCTCTTCCTCTCTGCTCTCTCCCCCTGCCCCGTTAACCTTAATCCCTTTTTCCTCACACACACACACACACAAAAAAGCCAAAAACCAAACACCTTCCTTTTGAGGTGGTGATATAGATTACAGCTCCCTCTCAATGGCAGGACAGGTCTGAGGTTTGATCCGATGATCCAAAATGGCACAGGAATGGTCCTTGAGGCCAAGAAATGTATCAGGCACCTGCTGCAGAGAGTAATATAGTGAGTAAATATATTTTCTTGGTCATCCCATCCCAATCTGTGCACTGTACATTTGGAACTCAAGCAGGTGTGACATTAGAATGCTTAGGAGTATGTAAAATAGGTGAGGAAAGTTTAGGGACAGGGCAAGTCCAGGGACTTCAGGGATCACCAAAGCCTTTAGTAGGAGTATTTAAACTCTTCTTAAGTGCAAAGCCCTGTATTGTACACTGGCAACTCATTTAAAAAAAGATAGGGAAAACTGCAGATTTAAAGGCAGGAGTTAAGTCTAGCCAAGAGAGTAAAGGCAGTAGGCATGGGAGTTCATGTTGGAGGGGAACTGCTGTTTCTGAGCAGGGGACAACACAAAGTTAAATTCCTTCTCACCTCTTGAGATGTTCAAGACGGTCCAAAGGCCCACATTCCCTCCCAACGGTGATCTGCAGCATCAGGGCAGATATAGAAGAGATCCTATGGTGCTCCTGAGGGCTGAAAGAGTGGGAGGAAGTGCAAACAATGCAGTTTCTCTAAATGAGACATTCCTCCACCTCCAAATCAACCCTTTTAGCAAAATGCATATAAAAAAGGACAGCCAATGATACCCTGGCTTCTCCACTCATCTCTACACCCCCAAGCTAGGGAAGTCCTGGACAGCGGACAAGAGGTCTGAGGCAACTGGTAACCAGAGGTCTGAGAAGGCCGGCAGTACCCAGCTACAGCTTTCTATACTCCATCAAAACCCAGGTAGGAAGCTAGAATTCCTGACTGACTTCGACTACCCCACGCTTCTGTATATAGCAATGTCAATTTCAAGGACAATGCCTGCATTTTCACCTCTCCAGCCTCTATGCAGCTTACTCACAGCACCTCATTCTCTCTCTCACCACAGACATCGATCTCAAGTCCCTATAATTCAGTTTCTCAAGAGAGGATAAAGGACACTGTAACCTTCCCTGCCTCTTTCTTCAGAAGCGACCGCCTGACAGCAGAATCCCTTCGTGGGAGACTGAGGGTGTACAGCGTGGATCTGGAGACAGAACTGTGAGCACCCAGAGATTAGACCCAACTATAGAATTAAGGGCCCCGGGTCTTCTCAGACCCACACTCAAGTCAATCAGCACTAGTGCCCTGCACAGAGCCCCAGCACCCAGGTCTGGAAATATCTTCTGAGTCCACAGTGGCCACCTCTTGATCACAGCTCTCTTCCCCAACCCAGTTAACCCCAGCTCCTTTCATTCTCACACACACAAAAATAAATAAAACCTTCCCTTTGAAGTAGAAATACAGCCCACAGCTGCATCTCAACAGCAGGGCAGATCTGAGATTTAATGCAATGGTCCAGATGGCTGAGGTATCGTCCTTGAGGCTGGGAAATATACTGGGTATCCACTGTAAAGAGAATAAGAGCTAGTAAATATCTGCTCTCAATCATCCCACCCCAACCTGTCCACTTTCAGGAATTGTCAGGGAGGCTATGGGACTTGTAGGAAGATAATGTAAACCTGGGATGGATAGCTTTCTTTTTTTGTTGGGTGTGGTGGGGGGGAGTGTAGGTAAGACTAGTGAACAAGAGAGGATATGAGTGAAGCATAGGTAATTGAAAATTTTAAGATTAGTCTTCAACTAATCTTGATTTGACAGATTGGTCAGGCAAGTCAGGGAACAATGGGGAATGGTGAAGAATCTATGAGGAAGACTTGGCGACAGGGAAAAGTTCAGTGGCTTCAGGTATCAGACCCTTGGGTAGTAGTGATATTATTTATTGAATACTTAAGTGCAGAGCACTATATTAAGCACTGATAGTTACCTCAGTGACAAGTAGGGAATGAGAAAAACTGTGGATTTAAAGCCAGAGTTAAATCTTGAACACAGGGTGAAGGCAGTAGGCAAGACAGCTTCCCTCTGTGGCACGAAAGCAGGAAGGTAGGAGATATGTTGATGCTCCTGGAGGCTCAGAAGGAAATGGGAAGAAGTGCAGACAATTCAGTTTCTCTAAAGGATACATTCCTCCACCATCCTCATATCAACCTACTGTTAAAATTGTATGAGATGACACCCATAGGCACCCTGGATTCTCCACTCTGCCCTCCCCCACCCCTTGGCTAGCTAAGGCCTCCAACACAGACAACAAGAGGACTCCAGGGCAACTGCTGAATAAATGGGGTTGAGGGAAAAAACTTGCAATACCCAGGGCCATTTCTGCTTTCTCTACCCCAACTCAGGAAGGAGGCTACAGGGCTCTAGAGAAGAAGGGGGTGGACACACACACACACACACACACACATACACAGTCTTGACACTGACCTCTCATTTCCCTGGGAGCATCCCCTTATAGATATGGAAAAGGTCCCTTCTGCAGGTGCTACAGATGTGCAAAGCAGGTCCAATGAGGACTGTTCACTATGCTCTACCCTACTCTGGCACTGGACCCCTCTCTCCCACAAGAAAGGATCAGACCTGTAGGGCCGATATTCTTGACTCTAAAGATACCCCACACTTCTGTATACTGGGGAAAAAAAAGTCAATAGTACTAATGCATGCAACTTCAGCTCTCCAGCCTCTATGCAACTCATTCACTTTACCTCAAATTGTCTCACACTGTTTCCCCAATTCTGTTTCTCAGAAGAGAATCAAATAGACAGTGACCTTCTCTGCCTCTCTAAAGCACCTCATTCCTCTCTTCTCCAGAAGCAATTGACATAGAAGAGTCCCTTCATGGGAGACTGAGGATGTCCATAGTGACTCTGGAGACAGGACTGTGAGCACACAGAGGTTAGACCCATCTATAGAATTAAGGGCCCCAGGTCACCTCACCCCCACAGTCAAGTCAAAACACAGCTATTCCCCTGCACAGAGCGAGAGCGTGCGAGTGTGTGTGTGATATATTCTCTATCTGTTGCCGACTTGTTCATCCCAAGCGCTTAGTACAGTGCTCTGCACATAGTAAGTGCTCAATAAATACTATTGAATGAATGAATGAAATATATATATATATATACATATACATATATACACACACACGGTGGCTTCCTCTTCCTCACTACTCTCTTTCCCAACCCAGCTAACCCTAAGCCCCTCTTCTCTACACACACCAAAAATAAAAACCAAAAAAACCAAGACCTTCCCTTTGAGGTAGCAGTACAGCACACTACCCTATCAATAGCAAGGCAGGTCTGAGAATTGACCTGGTAGTCCAGATGATAGAGAATTGGTCTTCAGGGCCAGGAAATGCATCGGGCAGCCTCTGTAGAGAGTGTAATAGCCTTTGTTATCCCACCCTAACCTGTGCATTACCAGGAGTTGAGGCTGTGGGACTTTCTGCCAGGTCTGAGCCATCTGCACAAACACACACCTGTCGGGGATTCACTGCTGAGGCATCCTGGTCTGATGAAGGTTTTGGTTTCTCACCATGAACTCTGTCCAGAGAAGGAGCACATCAAGTTGCCAGACACTAATGTTTCCAAGAGAAAGAATCAGGGGAAAGAAGGTTAGTGGTTTCAGACAACCGCCTTTTTGTGCGCACACACTCAGTTTTCCCACCTCCCACTGATCCCTACACCATAAGCGGTGAGGTCTATGCAGACAGACCAGTAACAATCTGAATGCAAAACTGTTCTATTAGTAGTTAGCAACTCCCTCCAAAATCTAATTCAGGAGGGATTTGTACTCTAGAGAGAGATCCAACCCCAATTCAGCAAAATTCAGTTTGCAGTACAATGCTTATCTGCACCTGTGATACCAGTCTTAGAATTCTGCTTTTCAAAGATGGAGAGTAGACTTTCTGATAATCTTCCTGCTTGACTCCACACACCCTACACTTCCAGAAGCCACCATTGGCAGGCCCTGATTTTCTCTGTGGCTGCAGAGGATGTGCAAGGTGACTCTGCAGAGAGGACTGTGGGCACAGGGAGGTTGGACCCATCTATAGAATTAAGGGCCCTGGGTCTTAGTCCCACAGGCAAAAGCAGAACCAATTCCCTGCACAGAGCCCCAGGCCCAGTTTCCCAAACCAGCCTGCATGGTGGCAATCTCCTCCTTACTAACCTTCCCTAGAAGCTATTCCCATTATTCCCAAGCACACACACACACACAAAAAGAGTCCTTCCCTTGGGGGTTGCAGCATCACCCACAGTTCAATCTCACTGGTGGGCAAGTCTGAGGATTGACTTGACTGTGTCTACACTGCATGGGGATGGTCCTCAAGGCCAGGGTGATGTATTGAGTAGCATGTTTGGAGATAGTTGGTCAGATTCCTAAGTCATCTTACCCCAAGCTGAGCATTGCAGGACTTGTGTGAGTCAGCAAGACATGGAGTCAACAGGGGTTGGGGTGGGAGGGAAAAATTACTTGGTACTCATCAGCAGCAAGACCTCCTCTGGGTGCCTGAAACATCACTTTGATGCAATGTAGTTGTTACTGGAGCTTCTCCACTGGTCCTGCCTCAAGTCCATTTGGGGATAGGGAACCTGGTTTTAATTGGCATACATAGATTAATGAATTTGAAGGAGTAGGTTCCCCCATCCTGACCCATGAGGCCCTCATCTGTCACCCAACATTTCACTTGCCAAGACACTCAGTTCTCTCAGCTGGGGGTGGGGGGAAAGAAAGGAGAGTTCTCTTCAAACACTCCCCCAACCCCCATGCTGATCAGTACAGCTAAGCTGACAAACTCTCAGCTCTGTTAATACTTAGTTGTACCCATCTTTCACCTCAGCAAAATGGAGCCAGGGGTCTGCAGTTTGGCCAGCTGAATAGGTAGAGAAATAAAGTAGGTTACAGTTTGGGTCAGTGACAACAAGAGTGTAGAGTAGGGTGGGAAGGGAAGGATTGAAAATGTGTATATTCTGCCATCTGTGGAAAGGTGAGCAGAAGGGCTGTAATTGAGACAGGCAGAAGGAATCAGGAGTAGAGTCAGGGGATTGTGATTGGATACAAGTGGAAAAAGGTGAGGTTAGAAGTGAGCATTACCTGGAAAGGAGATTCAGTTTATCTATGCTAAACAGAGCAGTTTAGAGAGTTTGGAGGTGAGTGGAAGCCAGCTGCAGGAATATATGTAAAAGGGAAAGTGGCAGAAGGATCCTTAATATGATGACTCAAAGTAACTGAGTTGGATGCAAGAAATAAAGGAGGGGGGTAGGAAAGAAGAGAGAAGAAAAAAAAAAACACCGGTTACTTAACTGCAGAGATTGGCCACCAACAGCCAAGTGATCCACAGGCTTTGGGTCATGGATAACTCTGAAACCCAACACACATAATGAGTCAGGTTAAAGTAGTGTAGCCATATGTTGACAATTGACAGATGAGTCACCCTAGCCTCCAAGCCCCAACCCAAGACAACTCCCTCCCTCTTTACAAACCACATCTCCCAACAAGTGCCCACAATCTCCCCTCCCCCCAAAAAAACATCTCTTACCTCCCTCTAGCCAAGTCTCCATGCTTTCACTTATCCAGCCTAAAAAACACAAAGGAGCATTCCACTATGCAAAAAAGACTGAAGAAACCCAGTCTAAAGCGAGTGATGTCCCTGGAGACTTATATGGAGCAGGGAGGGGGCGGGGGGGGGGGGGGCAGGAGCCTCGCATCCCCTTGAGTCAGAGCACCTGGAGAGATCAGGTGGTTGGGGGAGGGATATCAGTGGAGGAGGAGGATGATGGTGGGGATCAAGAAGGGGTTAGAATCTAGGAGTAGGAGCACCTGGGAGTGAGGACCATCACTGGAGGAGGGGGTGACAATGGAGGGTAAAGTCTAGTAGTCACCCCAGAACCAACCCAGATGAATCCATTTTCCTCAAAAACAGTCATCACGTAGGACCAACTGGCAATCGATAGTTTTACAAAGGGCTCAATCCACTAGGCCATGTTACTTCCCTCAGTTCTGTGCTCTATCCACAGGGCCACATTGCCTGGCCACACAGATTAGACCAAACTCCTATCACTCTTTCCATGGCCAACTATCTGCCCAGAGCCACAGAGGGTTAAGTTTTTCCCAACATTCCAAGCCAATGAAAGGCTGGTGACTTTGTGGGGTCCCCTTGGCCGTCAGAACCCTCATCTCCTTTCCAGGATGGTACTGGGAGAAGAAGGAGATAGGGAGAGAAGGCCGGGGAGTTGGGTTTCCAGCCCCACTCCATCTCTCCTGCAGCACAAAAGCCTCATCGTTCCTTCTCTGCCCAAAGCCCAAATAAATCAGATAATCTCATGTTCCAAATATTGTTGGCTTTACAAGAATACTTGGGAATCCAAAAGGCATCACACAGACCTTTTTTTATGCATCTATGCATTTATCTCTAGTCAATCTATCTTTGGATTGCCTTATTCTTATGACTGCATGAACAAAATAATCTTTATTTTTACTTCTGCAGCATGTAAGTGGGTTAAAAAATTAAATAAAAAGCCAGAACTGTCAATTCAGTCTGCTTAAAAATGGTTGGGTTTACTACAAAATTGATTCTGAAAATGTTCCCACTTTTATGTATTACTTATTAACCTAAATAATAATAATAATTATGGTATTTAAGCACTTACTATGCACCAAGCACTTATTTTGTGCAAAATAACATCTAAACCAGTATATAAAAATAGAAGTATCCCCCTTTTCCATCTTAAAGGTCCTTCAGATGACCCAACCACCATTCCTGCTTTACTCTGAAAGGATTTAATGTTTTGTCTCAGGTATTTTATTCAGGAGCATGTTGTCTTCTCTTTTGTAAAGTTGGAGATGGAGAAAATGAAGCTAAAACCCCAAAGCTAAATACTTACCTTGGGAAGAAGTTATTTTGGCAAAGACATTTCCACTTCAAACCTACCCCCAATCTTTTCTATTTGATTCTAAGCCACAGGAGTTTCTCATTAGGTCTCCAAGTGCTTAAACCTGGGCAAGAAGACAATGCTTTCCACTCTTGCGGTTCACGAAAATAGGAGTTCAAGACAACTCCTTTTGTGAATAAACTATATGCAACTCCTTGAGGGGTTGAGAGAAGGAGAGGAGGGAGTTAATTTGCTGGGAAATGATGTTAGTTTTTGTATTGACCTTTTTTAGGATTGTGATGCCTCACATTGTAATGGTTTGTTTTGCTTTTCCCTTCCTCTTACTAATTTTGGAAATCCTTATTTAGATATTATGACTGTGTTTGTGTTCTTGGTAAACACTTAATAAACTAGATTGATCTTTGGCAAGAGCTGTACTATATAAAACAAATAAAACCTCAAATAACTGTTGTTCCAGATCATTTTTCTGAAAGTGTAATTGCATTTTTTTTCTCCTGGCTGGTGAAGTGGGTTTCCCAGTAATGGTTTATTATTCTGTTTTTTTTCCACAATGCATGTATAGCAGGGTTGTTTTCCGTCTCCTGACAGACCTACAGCCTCCGGTAGCAATTCTTTTCCAGCAATGGTTTGTAATCCTAATAACCATGATACTTTAGGAAACAAAGTGGAAATATTTTTCCTTAGGTTAATTAGAGTATTAAAATCCCCAACTTTGTATTTTTCCCTAAAATACAAAGGAGACCTTATGGCAAGGAAAAAAAGAGTTACAGTTTTATTGCATATTAGAAGTTGTTTGGAGCAGAAGGGAGGAAATGTATTAAATAATATTGAGCAGACCTTTGGCTTCTTTAAGAGGCTACTGTTATTCTTTTTCGAGATGAGAAAATTATTCAATCCAGTCCTCTCCTTTCATGGACATGGCATTTTGACATATGGACCTAACTGTGGTATTTTTTTTACTGTATTCCAGACCTCTTTCCCTACGGATGTCAGAGCAGTGGGTACATTTTTCAAGAATTTTGAGGTAGAGGAGGGCAAGAAAGTCAATTCTACTTCTTTCCTGTCCCTTCCATTGTGTATTCAATTCTACTTCTTTCCTGTCCCTTCCATTGTGTACTCATTTCTAATGGGTCTCCTCCTGCACCAGTTCCGGGCCCTGATGTCGTCCATACCACATACAGTGTTCAGGTTCTCTAGACTGTAAGCTCCCTGTGGGCAGGGAATGCATCTGTTTATTGTTGCACTGTCCTCTCCCAAGTGCTTAGTACAGTGCCCTGCACACCGTAGGCACTTGATAAAAACAGAGTGACTGACTTGAGTAGGAGCACCTGGGTGGGGAGGGCCCGGTAATGCCATGGGAAAAAGGCATAGAGGCTTCATGGGAAGAAGGGATGACCATGGAGGAAGGGTCTAGGAGTAAAAGCTTAGTATGGTGCCTTGCGCACAGTTGGTGCTCAATAAATCCGACTGAATGAATTAATTAATTCTAGACTATGAACTCTCTAGAGAAGCAGCATGGCTCAGTGGGAAGAGCACAGGCTTGGGAGTCACAGGTCATGGGTTTGAATCCCAGCTCTGCCACTTGTCAGCTGTGTGACTGTGGGCAAGTCACTTATCTTCTCTGTGCCTCAGTTACCTCATCTGTAAAATGGGGATTAAGACTGTGAGCCTCACGTGGGACAAGCTGATTACCCTCTATCTACCCCAGTGCTTAGAACAGAGCTCTGCACATAGTAAGCACTTAACAAATACCAACATTATTAGTATTATTATCTAGACTGTGAGTTCGTTATTGGCAGGGACTAGGTCTGTTTGTTGTTATATTGCACTCTCCCAAGCGCTTAGTACAGAGCTTTGCACACAGGGCTCAATAAATCGGATTGAATGAATGAATGAGTCGCCCTGGGGTAACCCCAGCTGAGCCCACTTTTTCAAAAACCATTCTCATGTGGGGCTAACTGTCTGACATTTGATCATTTTACCAGGGGGGAAGGACCCGACTCCCTTACAAAGTGAATATTCCCTTTCCCAGTCAGTCAAGTGTATTTATTGACAGTTTACTGTGTGCAGAATACCATACTGAGCACTTGGGAGAGTACAGTGCAAGAACAGACTGACACATTCCTTGCCCACAACTGACAGTCTAGTGTCCAATCCAACTTGCTTATATTTACGCCAGCATTTAGTACAGTGCCTGGCACACAGTAAGTTGAAGCAGCATGGTGTAGTCGATAAAGCCTGGGCCTGGAAGTCAGAAGGTCATGGGTTCTAATCCTGACTCTGCCACTTGTTTGCTGTGTGACCTTGGGCAAGTCACTTCATTTCACTTGTCTGGGCCTCAGTTACCTCACCTGTAAAATGAAGATTGAAACGGTGAGGCCCACGGGGGATAGGGACTGTGACCAACCTGATTTGCTTGTATCCACCCCAGGACTTAGTACGGTGCCGGGCATATAGTAAGTGCTTAATAAATACCATCATCATTATCATTAATAACAAATACCACAATTACTAGGGGGGGAGACAGACACTAGTAAAAATAAATTTCTACTGACACTGGCATCAATCTTGACCTTCCAAATGAGCAGGGAGTGGGATGTGGCAGGGGGTGAGCTGGACCAGAAAAAGGGAGCAGGAGGAGTTGGAGGAGAGAGGAACATTCATTCAGTCAGTCATATTTAAGCACTTAATGTGTGCAAAGCACTGTACTAAGCACTTGGGAGAGGACAATACAACAATAAACAGGCATATTCCCTGCCCACAGCGAGCTGACAGTTGCTGTGTTGCACTTTCCAAGTGCAGAGTACAGTGCTCTGCACACAGTAAGTGCCCAGTAAATATGATTGAATGAATAAATTAATTACTAGCGGGAGCAGAACTTGGTGAGGAGTACGGGGTCTTGCTCCCCTCTCCAGAGACCCCTCCACTTCTCCTGAAGCCCTAGCTACACCTGGGCTCCAGACCTGCTCCCCTCCCTGCTCCTCGCCCCTGGCAAGGAAGAAAGCTGCATCCGATCAGGAGCCCTGATGTTTCCCAGGGGATTCGCTTCCAGAAGGGAAGTGAGGGGAAAACCTGGCCGGTCTTGCCTTGGAGGAGGGAAGCCCACTCGGTTCCGGACCCGCTCTCCCTTTTGCTGGGCTGGGAAAGGAGCAGTAGCTCCTGCCGGGTCTGGGGAAGGAATGAAAGTGCTCGACATAGGGACAGAGGGATGCAGGGGATGTGGGAGAGTTAATAAATTGATCGATCGTATTTATCGAGCGCTCACTGTGTGCAGAGCACTGCACTAAGCACTTGGGAGAACCCACGCTAATCATCTGGAGAAGCACCGTGGCTTAGTGGATAGAGAACGGACCTGGGAGCCAGGAGGTCATGGGTTCTAATCCCGGCTCTGCCACACATCTGCTGTGTGACCTTGGGCAAGTCACTTCATTTCTCTGGGTCTCAGTTACCTCATCTGTAAAATGGGGATTAAGAGTGAGAGCCCTGTAGGGGACTGGGACTATAGCCAACCTGACTAACTTGAATGTGCCCCAGTGCTTACAACAGTGCTCGGCACACAGTAAGCGCATAACAAGTACCATAATAATAGTAATAATTATGGTATTTGTTAAGCGCTTACTATGTGCCAGGCACTGTACTAAGCACTGGGGTGGATACAATCATATTGGGTTGGACACAATTCCTATCCCATATGGGGCTCACAATCTCAATCCCCACTTGACAGAGGACATAACTGAGGCCCAGAGAAGTGAAGTAACTGACACTTCTCATTTCTTTCTGCCTCTGGATATTCTCCCGTAACTCAAAACTCAACATGCCCAAAACTGAATGTCTCATCTTCCCTTGCAATTTTCCCATTTCTGGTCTCCCGAGCCCACAACCTTGGTGTTATCCACTCACCACTCTCCTTTTGACCTGTATATTTAATCGGTCATTTAATCTGGCCGATTCTATCTCTAAGCCACCTCCAGAATTTGCTCCTTCTTCTCCATCCAGGCTAATACCACACTGGGTCGAGCACTTTAGACTTCTCCCACCAACTATTGCATCATCCTCCTCCTCTCAGTCCTCCTTACCTCCAGCCTCTCCCCGTCCAGTCTATAGTCCACGCCATTGCCCAAATCATTTTTCCAAAATGGGATTTTGTGCACATTTCCCTACTCCTCCATATGCTCATTCAATGGCTGCCCATCCATTTCCCCATCACTGTCAGTCAGAGCACTCAGTAACCTGTTTCCCCCTTTCCCCATGACCTAGTGGAGTGAGTATGGGCCTGGGAGGCCCAGGACCCAACTAATCCCAACTCTGACAATTACATGCTGTGTGACCTTGGGCAAATCACACATCTGTGCCTCTGTTTCCTCATACCAGTTCTCCCACCTACTTAGACTGTGAGACCCACATGGGACAGGGACTGTGCCTCATCTGGATTTACCTACATCTCCCAGCACTTAGCTCAGTGGCCGGCCCATACTAAAGCCTTAATACCGCCATTATTACTCATCACGATGTATCCGGGCTCCTCTCCTTCTCCAAACTAGCCTGCACACTTTGTTCTTCTAACACTGTCTCTCGTTCTCATCTCGCCTGTCTTCTATCCCTCGTTCGCAGCCTCCCTCTTGCCCGGAACGCTCACTTTACATAGCCGACAGACCAGCGCTCTCCTCATCTCCAAGCCCTAGTGAACTCACATATCTTCCCGGAAGCCTTCCCTGAGTAAGCTTTCTTCCCCATACCCTATTTTCCCTCCCTACCACTTCACCCTTTCACCTAGTCCCCACCCCAGAAACACTTTGGAATTCACCCCACCCCCACAGAATTTATGTAGAGAAGCAGCACGGGGAAGCGGAAAGAACATAATTATTATGATTAACTCTGTCACGCGTCCTCTATCTTCTTCTCGGCTTTGCTCTTCTTCTGCCATCCCCTCCCTCTGTCTCTACACTACCCCTATACAACTGGCACTGGAGCCAACCGATCAACTTGCACTTGACACCTTAGAAGCACTCGATAAATATTCTTACGATCATTTCTAGGCTGTGCTCTTAATAAATATAATTATTGAGATACAATTAATAATAATTTATTTCTAGGTTAGGCTTTGATTTGTTACATTTCAAATTGTAATTTCAAAAAAGTGCCGTAGAATGCCATGGATTGATTGACTGCTTGATTGAATGATGGAGCGGCTCCGGCCCCTCGGGGGCAGTAACGGGGCTGACCTGGGAGCTGGGGTGGCAGGACTCCTTGCCCTCCGGGGGTCGGGACGAAGGTCGGACGGTGGACGGTGGACGGTGGACGGTGGGCGGCGGCGGGCGGCGGGCACCGGGCGGGAGAAACCGGCTGCGGTTATATAGGGGTGGGCCAGCAGAGGCGGCCGCGGTGCCGGCGGGCGGAACCTCCTGGATCGCCTCCCTTTCATCCTTGGTCTGGGTCGGAAGCCCCGCCCCCGGGGGGGGGGGCTCACCCCTCCCCACCCCCACCCCCGCGACGCTGCCCGGACAGAAGCCCCGCCCCCTGTGGGTGGCCAATCAGTCGATCATTCGGTGGCATTTATTGAGCACTTTCTGTGTGCAGAGCAGTGTATCAAGCACTTGAGAGAATACGATGTAATAGCGTTGGAAGATATGAGAAGCAGTGTGGCTCAGTGGCAAGAGCCCGGGCTTGGGAGTCAGGGGTTCTAATCCCGGCTCTGCCGCTTGTCAGCTGTGTGACTTTGGGCAAGTCACTTCACTTCTCGGTGCCTCAGTGACCTCATCTGTAAAATGGGGATTAAAACTGTGATCACCTTGTATTCCCCCAGAGCTTAGAACAGTGCTTTGCACACAGTAAGCGCTTAACGAATACCAACACAATAATAATAATATGTTCCCTGCCCTTAAAGCGTTCACAGTCTAGTGGGGGAGAAGTAATAAGGCCTAGTGGGAAGAGCACGGGCCTGGGAATCAGAGGACCTGGTTCTATTTCTGACTCGGCCACGTGTCCATTGTGTTACCTTGGGTAAAACACTTCCCTGTGCCTCAGTTCCCTCATCTGGAAAATGGGGATTAAGGCTGTGAGCCCTATGTGGGGCAGGAACTGTGTCCAACCCGATTACCTTCTATCTGCCCCAGAGTTTAGTACAGGACCTGGCATATAGTACGTGTTTAACAAATATCACAATTGTTATTATTATTGAATAAAAGGAGCAAATCCAAAGGCAGGTATTGAATCAACATTTTACAGGTGAAGAAACTGAGGCACAGGGAAGTTTATTGACTCGTCCAAGGTCATAAGGCAGGCAAGGAGTGGAGCTGGGACTAGAACCCAGGTCTTCAGCCTCCCAGGACTGGACTCTTTCCCCCTCGGTCACACTGCCCAAACTAAAGTTTTAAGAAAGTTTAAAATGCAACCTTCCCGAAGATCACGCCCCTTCTGATCTGTTCAGGAGGCTCAGAATCTGAGAAGCCTGGCCCAACTGTCTACTGGACTGGGCTGGTGGAAAAGATCCAGGAAGAAACTCTCCTGGTGATCATTGCCTGAATTAGCAGGAAGCTCTTCAAACCTGTTGAGCTTCAAATATGGCCCAGTTTTTCAAAACCTAAGGGTAGAGTCAAACTAAGGGGAAAGTGAGGAAACCAAAACCATCTTCACTCTTCCCTGAACCCAGTTCACGAAGCCCCAGTTGTGAGAATCATAATAATAATGTTGATATTTGTTAAGCGCTTACTATGTGCAGAGCAGTGTCCTAAGCACTGGGGTAGATAGAGGGTAATCAGGTTGTCCCACGCAAGGCTCACAGTCTTAATCCCCATTATACAGATGAGGTAACTGAGGCACAGAGAAGTTAAATGACTTGGCCACAGTCACACAGCTGACAAGTAGCAGAGCTGGGATTCGAACCCATGACCTCTGACTCCCAAGCCCGGGCTCTTTCCGCTGAGCCACGCTGCTTCTCTAATCATGTCCTGAGGTTCACGGCATGAAGCCAGCACCCCCTTTTTTCTGGTACCCCTGTTTTTACTGTTCTTCTGGGGGACTGGGCCACGAAGACCCAAAGGAGCAGATTCAAATCCAAAGTTCGTGGCGGGAAGCCAGTCCCAACCCTTTGTTGGCAGCTATATTTTTATTTTACTTCCCGGCAGCTGGGCCGTGAAGACCCAGTGGGGAAGACTCAAATTTGGGGTTTAAGGCTTGAGACCTGCCCGGCCCCCCCTTTGTCAAAACCCAGAGTTTTATTGTTCTTTCCCTGTGACGGAGCCACGAGGACCCAGATGCAAAGATTCAAATCTGGGTAGCATGAAGTCAGCTCAACATTCTGCTAGCCTACTTATTTTTGATCCCTCTCCTGGCACCCGGACCGTGAAGAGGGGTCTAATCTGGGGTTCATGGCTTGAAGGCAGTCCCCCATTTACCAGGACCCATATTTTTGTTGTTCTTTCCTGGGCCTGGGCCACGAGGCTCCCAAAAGGAAGTTTCATCTGGGGTTAGGATTAGTGTGAGGTCACACCGCGGGCAAGGAACGGAGCTGGCATTAGAAGCGGGTCCTCTGACTCCCAGGGTTAGGGTTAGAGTTAGGATTAGGGTTATGGGTTCCGTACCTAAGTGTCGTGGTGGTGAGAGTGCGGCGAAAAAAAAGGGGCAAATCCAAGTGCAAGGCTTAGGGTTGGAGTTAGTTCAGACGGCAGGGAAAGGACGGAGCTGGGATTCAAATCCAGCTGGGTCCCGCACCGGGCTGTCCCAGACGCAGCCACGCGTGGGTTTTGCGTTGGGCGGGGGCCGCTGCCAGGCCCGGGGACAAGGAGCAGCTCTGCCAGGCCGCCAGATGGAGCCAGGCCGCCAGGTGGCAACAGAGAGACGGATTGAGCCGCCCGTCGCCCGTCGCCCCTCCGGCCCCGATCATCCTCGTCATGGCTGAACCCGATAAACCTCACATTGACAAAAATTCCAGTCCTAATTCAAATGCGCTCCGCCCCCCGGCCCCCCAACCCCAACCTTTGACCCAATCCCCAACTCAGTTCTCAGACCAAATCCTGCAAGGAGCCAGGCTGACGGGAGGGGTGGTGAAGGGGGGAATCGGGAGGGGGGTTCCCTCTAATAATAATAGTTATTATTATTATGGTCTCTGTTAAGCGCTTACCATGTGCCAAGCACTGTTCTAAGCGCTAGGGTAGGTACGAGGTAATCAGGTTTACCCCGTGAGGTCACGGTCTTAATCCCCATTTGGCAGATGGGGTAACCGAGGCACAGAGAAGTGCAGTGACTTGCCCAAGGTCACAGAGCAGACAAGGGGCGGAGTCGGGATTAGAACCCACATCTTCTGACTCCCAAGCCTATGCTCCTGCCACTAGGCCATGCTGCTTCTGGACTGCGAGCTCGCTGTGGGCAGGAATGTGTCTGTTATATTATATACCAAGCCCTCTTAGTACAGGGCTTCGCACACAGAAAGCGCTCAATAAAAGCGATTGAATGATCGAATGAGTTGGATGCATCCCCCTATAGGCCTAGTGGAGTTTCCCTCCGTTACCTTCCTGGCAACCGCCTCTCCCCCCCCCTCCCCCCCCCCATTTCTGTGGTCGAGTACCCGTGATGACCCCAGGAGCTGTGATCCGGCCAAATTTATCAGCATTATCCTTCCTACTGTTCCACATTTTTCTCCCACTCCCCGCAGCGCGCACTGCTCCCTGCTCCCGACCTCACCTTCCTTCTCGTTCCTGTCTCTCCCGCGGCCGATCTCGTACTTCCCCGCTCTCCCTTGGCCCTTCGCATCCTGCAGAAAACAGCTCTTCCGGTCTTCAAAGCCCTCGTGAGATCACATCTCCTCTCGTCCCTGGTTAATTTCTTTCTCCATCGCGTATCTCCCCGCTGGTGTCTCTCCAACGCTCAGCGCCCCTCCACAACTTTCCGTGGCACTTACGAACACACCTTGTAAATGCTCTTAGGTTAGCACTAACACATGGACCTCATTTTTCCTTCTTTCTCCGACTGGCTTTGTTAATGTCTTCACAGGCACACACAGACACACACACGAGCGCGCACACACACACGCTTGTAAATACTAACTAGTTTACTCTCCTAAGAGCTTAGCACAGTGTTCTGCACACAATTACGTGCTCAGTCAATGCGACTGGTTGATCGACTGGTCGGCGCTGGAGCGGTTTCGGGGCCCTAGCAGGCGGAGGACACCAAGTCAGGGCCCTGAACGGGCCCCTTCCCCATCGGCTTCTGGGTGGGCTGTGACTCGGCTGAGGGGTGCGGGGGAGGAATGGAACAGACGCCTCCCAGATCCAGGTGATGAGGGGCGGAAAGGAGACAGGGAAGGACGGAAGGAGAAGGGGGTTGTAGGTGGCAGAGGGGGAGGAGAGGAAGGGGGAGAAGGAGAGGAGGAAGAGATGGGAGACGGGGAGAAGGGGCCGGACGGGAGGAAGGGAGGAGGGCATGGGGAGGGCGAAGTCGGGAAGAGGAGGAAGAGGAGAGGGGAGACCGGGAGCAGAGAAACCAAAGGGCGGAAAAGGGGACGGCGAGGAAGGGGAAAGAGTTGAGAATGGAGAAAGGGAAAGGGCGTTGAGGAGTAGGAGGTGGAAGAAGTCGGGAGGTAGGAGCAAAATCCTAGCGTCCCGGACCACTGCCCGCCGGGCAGAGCTGACCGGACCCCCAGGGCAGCGAAACAGCCGAACACACGGACAGGTGGCACAGAGGAGCCTGTGAGCTGTTTAATCAGTGTAAAAAAAAGGGTTGTTTGTTTTCAGTGCAGCGTCCTGCTTGGGGGCGGGGACGCTCTCCCTCCCCCCGCCCTCTCCGTTCCCTCCGAAAAACTAGAAAAACCTTGGCAACCCGACCCCCCGACCCCCGACCCCCCGACCCGCTCCCCGCGAGCAAGGCACCGGGAACGGCAGCCGCCCGCGTGGGAGCCCCGCGGGGCGACGAGGCGGGCGCGGACTCGCGGGTGGCTATGGGGAGGGGAAAGGTCTGTCCGATCCCCACCGGGGCTCACGTTTCCTCCGGGCCCCGGTACCCCGCGCCCCGCACAGGGTCCCCCGCTTCGCTGGGAGGGGCGGCCCCGCTTGGGGCCGGGGCCACAGTGCGGGGCGCGGGAGGGTAGGGGCTGCGGGGGCCACGGGGCCCTTCCCCGCCCACCGCGGGGGCCGGGAGGGGGGCCTGGGCGGCGAGGGGCGCGGGGCAGGGGCCGGCTCCGTCCTCCGCACGCCCACTCGTCCTCAGCGCCTGCGGGAGGAGGCCCCGCAGCCCGTGGGCGACCGGAGCAAGGGGCGGCCAGGAGTGCCGGGGCAGGTGGCTGTAGACGCTCGGGGGCCCGCGTAGGGCGGCCGGGAGGTCGTGGAGGGAGGCCGGGAGGTCGTGGGGGGCCGCCGGAGGGTCGTGGAAGGCCGCCGCGGGGTCGGGCGTGACAGAGGTCGGGGGGTCCGGGGTCCGGGGGGGGCTCCTGGGCTCGGGCTTTGGAAGCTGAGAAGAGAAACAGACAGGTGTGGAGTGAGGACTGGGCGCTGCGTCGAGCCCCGACTCTGTCGAGGGCAGGGGCGACTCCGACCCCCTAAACGCTCCGGCCCCGGCCCCGGCCCCGGCCCCGGCCCCGGCCCCGGCCCCACCCCCACAGCACGCACGTAGGTATCCTTCCTAACCCCTACCCGCAATCCCCGCTAGCCAGAAAGCTCCTTCGGGGCCGAGACGGGGTCCACTAAGTCTACTGTCCTCTCCCAGGTGCTCCGTAAATATCACCGATTGACTGAAGGGTAGGGGTTCTGGTCCACTTCCATGTCCCCAGCTCTGTGTGAGTGTGTGTCCGTCTGTTCACGGGGCAGGCAGCCCCTCGAGGACAGGAACTGTACCTCTCCTGCCCCTCCCCCCCCCACCCCACCCACACTCCAAGCATTGAGCTCTTCTCATTACAAACTAACTCGGCCCCAGAAACCCCTCGGGGGAGGGGCTGAGCTGGAGAACCCTGGGACTCACCGGTGGCGGCGGCCTGAGCCAGCAGGTGCCCGGAGTCCGACCGAGGTGCCAGTGAGGTAGGGGTGTAGGCAAGGGCAGGGCCGACCATCGCTCGACACATCCGGGGGCTCGGACCGTGGCTCCAGGGCCGAGGAAGCCAGCTCCTCCAGGGCCTGGGGGCTGCTGGGGACAGAGCCCTCCCTGCAGGGGCAGGGGGTACGGGGGCAGGGGCCCCGGGCTCGCGGGGCTTCGGGGCAGGAGAAGCGTCTGGAGACGTGGCAAAGGGCACCCGGCAGATGTCTCCCCGGGCTGGGCCTCGCACCGGGGTGAAGGGTGATTTTTGGTGGCGAGTCTCTGAGGGAGCGTGGGCCGGTCCGGCGGGTCCGGCTGGTCAGGTGTCCTCCGCGCTGGGTGGCAGGGGGTGGAGTCGCAGCAGGCCGAGGTCGGGGACTCGGACGTCGGGCCCGGCCTGCGGGCGCCGGGGTGCCCGTGAGCGGCTGCAGCTTCACTGCTGCCTCCTCGGGGCGAGAGCACGGCCTGGCAGGGTGGAGTGGGCCTTGGTGGGGAGCCTGCGGGAGGGTGGGAGTGGGCCAATTCTGGGAGCAGGGCAGAGGGTTCCTCTTCCTCCTCCTCTTCCTCCTCCTCCTCGCCCTCTTCCTCCTCCTCCTCCTCCTCCGCCTCCTCCTCCTCCTCCTCCGCATCCGGTTCCACATCCGAGTCCTCCAGATCAGAAACTTGGAGCCCTGGCCTCCCCTCAGCATCCTGGAGTGGGTCCTCGCTGGCTCCTGGGAGAAAGTCACACCAGGGTCAAAGTTCACAGTTGCACCAGGGTCAAAAGTCTCACCAAGGCTGACCCAAGCCTGTTCACTTCAATCCCACCCTGGATTTAACCAGAAATCCCTGGGACTCACTGCTGGGTGCCCACCAGCTACCCGCTGCCCACTTCTTCCATGCCAATTGCTGGCTGGGCCGCTCCACCACCAAGCCTGAGCGGGCCAAGCCTCCCCAACTTGGCCGCCCCTCCCCACCACCCCCCAGCACCTCTGGCAGGTATCTTCTTCAGCTTCTGGCACCTGCAACGTATATTGTACTCTTCCAAGTGCTCTGCACTAAGTAAGTGCTCAATAAATACGATTGACACCAAAACCACCCCCCACTGCCCCCACAGGTTCTTTAGTTTCCATGTCCATCGATACCCCCCACTCCCCCATCCCCCAGACGGTACCTTCTTCAGCTTCCAGCTCCACCAACACCCCCAGCTCCTGACACTTTTTGCCGTGAGCCTTGGACTTCATGTGCTTAGTCAGATTCCCTGCAAGGAAGACAGACAGAGGACGGACCCGTGAGGACCGCGGTTTCCAGGGGACGACAAGAGCTTGTGGCCAGGCGGGTCAGCCCCTCGGCCCCTCTGCCCAGGGGAGGAGACTTTCGTGGTGGCTTCTCGGCCTTCCGGGATGACTCTTCAGGGGGTGGGGCAGATGTTGGGGAACGGGAAATGAGGGCAGTGGGCACCCAGAGTGACTGACCCCCTGCCCTGCCCATTCAGAGGGATCATCACACTGAAGGGGGCAGGGCCTAGAAGACATAGGAGATCCTGGCCCCTATTTCCAGGATTCAGCAACAGAATCTCCACCACCCCCATCCACCCACCTCACCCAAGGGGCAACCACAGCGGGGAGTTGATCTGAGGCCTCAGCCACCAAGTGCTGGGAAAATCATTATTGTGGTATTTGTTAACTGCTTCCTATGTGCCAAACACTGTGCTAAATGCTAGGGTAGACACAGGATAATCAGATCAGTCACAGAGCCTGTCCCTCACAGATCTCACCAGTTTACAGGAAGAGAGGAGAGGTATGTAATCTTCATTTGACAGATGAAGAACCTTAGACACAGAGACGTGAAGTGATTTATCCAAGGGCACCCAGCAGGTGAGTGGTGGATCCAGAATTAGAATCCAGAATTGGAACCCAGGCCTCCTGACTCCCAGTCCTTTGTTCCTTCCATTAGGCCATGTTGCTTCTCAACCCTCCTCTCTGCTCCCCTCTCTGCCCTTCATCACTTTTCTATGGCAATGGGCTCCCCACAACCGTCTCCTCGCTGTCCTCCCCTTTAGTCTCTGGCAGTGTTCTCCTTTCCCCCAGCCCCCACCCTTCCTAAACACAGCTTGGAAGAGGGTGGAGGTTAGGGCTGGGGTCAGGGTGTACAGGATGCCGCTGTATGTTTCTGCTGGAGGAGAATCCCCTTGCAGACCCCTCATCTTTGGCTCTGTGGGGCTCCCCTCACAAGGAGGACTGCCGGCAGTGCATGGTGCCCGACTCTCATATCTGTCCTCTGCCCCCAGTGGGCGTGGACCACCATGGCCCCAGTGGCTGGAACGGATCCCCAGACCACGGTCAACTGCCCAACTCCAGCTGCTGACCGAACCCAGGGTGACACGCTCCCTGGGGTAGAAAGGGGTGAGGGGACTCCTCGGAGTGACACTGCTTGGCAAGGCCCAGGATGGGTCACAGAGCCACAGCGTTTGCCAAATCCATGGGGAAGGGTCTGACTGAACAGCCCACCTGACAAGGAGAGGGGGTGGAGTCATGAGCCTGCAGGAGCTAGGGGTCAGAGAGCCATGTCTGTCCCGAGGGAGGAGGTGGTACCAGAGGGGAGCTGTGTAGAGGACCTGAACTAGAGAGAGAGAGAGAGAGAGAGAGAGAGCGCAAGGACAAAGCCTGGCACAGGCCTTGGGCAGAGCAAAACCTGCCTGATTCCAGAGCACAGGGTCTAATGGAGAGGGGGAAGCTGTCCTGCAGGGGTGGAATAAGGACAGTCTGTTCATTCCACCTGGCATTGGTGCCATCTGGACAGCCCTGGCCCATCCAAACTCTCCAGTCCATCCCTGTCCACCTCACCTCAACCGGCCACCCTGTCCGTCCCCTCCAAACCGTTCAATTCCAACCTTCCCATCTAACCGGCCCACCCTGGCCAGCCACCCTGACCATTCCACTCCAACCTTCCCAAATGACTGCCCCCCCACGCCCCAACCGGCCATCCTGACCGTTCTACTCCAATCTTCCCAATCGACCGGCCCACCCTGACCGACCACCTTGACCGTTCCGCTCCAACCTTCCCAATTGACCGGCCCACCCTGACCATTCAGCTCCAACATTCCCATCTACCTGGCCCACCCTGACAGTCTAGTTCAACCCTGACCATCCCACCCCGATAGCCCTGTCCTAATGATTCCACACCAAGCTTTAGGTCCCAAATGTTCCATCTTGATCCTTCCACCCAAACCATCCTGTCCTGACCACCCCACCCCGACCGGCCCACCCAGAGTGTTCCATCATGACTGATCTGCCCTAACTATCCACACCAATCAACCCACCCAACTCACCTGCCCCGACCGTCCGCCCCAACTCTTCCACCCTGACTGATCCACCCCTACTGTTCCATCGTAACCTTAACCCTCCCCAACTCTTCCACCTGGACCAACCCGTCCCACTGGCCTGCCCCAACTGCTCCAACCTTACTAACCATCCTGCTCTGACAGCAGTTCTTCTTCAACCATCCTGCCCTTACTGCAGTCGCGATTTGATTTCCTATTAGACTCCACCACTAGACTGAGTACGAGATATTTTGTCTGTCGGCCCCGGTGGAAGAGAGCTGGGGGGTTTGCATCCCAGCTCCTTGTCCAGGAAGGATCATACACCCATACCAGGGGAAAACCCTCTGAGCACAACTCCTGGCCCAGCCAGAGGGAGGGTCTGATAGAACGATAGCCACCAGTGGAGGTCCTGTGCCTTCTTCCATGGATGATGTTGAGGGAAGTAGCAGAGGGGCAGGGGGAAGAGTGGGTAGGCATGGGGACATGGAGAGTACTGAGGCTGGACAGGGAGGGCCCATGCCAACAGGAAAAATGCTGTATCTGGGGAGGATGGGGCTGCTAGTGGGGTGCTTTTCCAGAAGCGAGACTTCCTCTGGAAGGAAAGAGAATCGTCTGAGGTTCCAGATGGTGATGGGTGGAGAGAAGCAGGCAGCAAGGAACAGATGGGCAAGCCAAGAAAGAGCAAAAGGCTGTGAAGGGGGTCTCCTGCCAAGCTCCCTTAAGCTCCAGACCAAGGGGGACTAAGCCCCTGGCTGAGAGCAATGGCACTGAGGCCAGCTGAGATCACTGATGAACTAACTGACCTGAAGCTGTTGGTTTTTTAAAAATGTGACAGGTTCGTGGAAATCCTTGGGTGGGTGCTAGGGGGAGAGGGAGGGAGAAGAAGAGGGAGGAGGATGGGGGAGGCAAGGTTTGGAAGGATGGGGTGAGGTGACAAGGAGTAAGGATGGGGGAAGAGAGATGGACAGAAAGGATGAGGTACAGAGTACAGAGAGGGAATGGACCTCGCAGGTGGAGGAAGATAAGGCACTGCGGGAAGAGGGGGACAGTGCATTGCTGAGGGAGGAGGAGGAGGAGGAGGAGGACAGGGCAGTGGGGGGAAGAAGCCGATGGGGAACTGGGGGGAAAAGGTAGGCAGGGTGTTAGAGGAAGAGAGGGACGGGGCACTGGGGAAGAGAGGACAGAGCATTAGGGGAGGAGGGGGACAGAACACTGGGGAGAAGGACAGGTCGTTGGGGGTGGAAGGAAAGGGCAGTGGAGGAAGAGGGAGACGGCATTAGGGGGAAGGGGGCTGGGTGTTTGGGTTGAAGGGAATGGAGCATTGTGGATGTTGTGGGGAAAGGGGATGGAGAGTTGGGAGAAAGGGTCAGAGTGTTGGGGGAAATGGGGGACAGGTGTTGGTGGAGAGGCAGTGGATAAGGCACTGGGGAAGGTGAGGGGCAGGGTGGGGGCCAGGGCCAATGTTAAGGAGGAGTAGGGAGGGGGTCACAGCACTGAGAGAGGAGGGAGACAAGCAGGTGGAAGTGAGGAGATGAAGAGGAAGTAGAGAAGGTGGGGGACGGGGGGTTAAGGTGCATCTTCCAGGAGAGCCATGAGCTGGACCCCTCCGCCTGCCCAACTGACTCTTACCTTTGGTTTTAAAGGCAAAGTTACAGTGGTCGCAGACAAAGGGCCGGGCGTCGCTGTGGCTGTGGATGTGTTTCCTCAGCATGCTGGGCTTCTTGCAGCGCACGCCACACTCCTCACACACATACTTTCCTCGGCCGCGGCCGCGGATGTACACATAGTCCTCGTTTGATTTGTACCTACGAGTGACAGTGGTCGGGGTAAAAGAGAGGAAGGATCCACTGCCAAGAATCCCCCACGTCCCCAGTCTCATTCTGCACGTCAGGCCCCCTGACCACCAGGCTGGTGGCCACCACTTGCAGATCCAGAGATGCTGCCAACAGGGGCCCACAGGGGCCAATGGCCCCCAAGCCCCTGTGGGGGAGAAGAAAACATTAAACTCTCCACTTGGGGGGCATTCGGGCTGGTCCCTGGGAATGCCAGCTGTGGAGGTGATGGGGCTGGTGCCACTGGGTCCAACTGTGGAGCTGGTGGAATAATCCCTAGGATCGCCAGCTGCGGGGGCGGTGGAGGTCAGAGCCTCTGAGTCCACCTGTGAGAATGGTGGGGGTCTGTTGGGCCCAGCTATGAGAGTGAAGCTGGGAAAGGTCTGGCAGAAGGGCGGCAACGGGGTAGCACAGAGGGCCCAGACTTAGATGTTCTGGGGTCCCGGACCTTCTCCATCTGGCCCCCCAGATCAAACAGCCCCCTCGGCACCCCACGGTCCCTTCGGTGCCACCACTCCCCGCTTCTACAGTCTCCTCCACTTCGGCCCCCCTCCCCCACACCACCACTCTCCCCAGCACCACACCACAGATACTATCTCCCTAGCACTGTATGGCTCCCCCCAACCCCCAGCTCTGCCATGGCCTCTTTGGGCACCATTAGTCTTCCCGCCACACGCCTTCCTGCCAACCCTGCAATGACGTGCAGATCAGAGAACAACCACGGACCAGGTTCCTGTGTCCGGGCTGTTCCCAAGAGACTGTGATGGGGCTTGGGAGTCAGATGAGGTGTGGGGGCCATGGAGGGCTGGCTCACACCTTCCACATGCCTACAGAGTCACCACTCCCTCATCACCAATCCCATCATCTACTTCCACCTCTGGAGATGGGTTTAGGTGGGTAGGGATAGAGACTGGCATCTGGGGCACAGGGGTTGGAAGCTGGGGGGGGAGGGGCGGGAAGCTGGTGTCTGTGGGGAGGGGTTGGGAGCTGGTGGCTGAAGAAGGGTGAGATGCTAATTCTGTTGTACTCTCCCAAGCGCTTAGTACAATACTCTGCACGTAGTAAGCACTCAATAAAGACAACCGATTGAGTGATTGATTGGGAGCTAGTGTCTGGGGGAAGCATTTGGGAGCTAGATGGTGCGGGGTGGGGGGTGTTGGGCTGGAGACTGGCGGTTGGGGGCAAACAGGCCTATGGGTTCCTCTACTCTTTGCCCTATTCCTAATGTACTTTCATATCTGTCTTTCCCTATAAATTATGAACTCCTTGTAGGTAGGAATCACATCTACCAATTCTGTTGCATTGTACTGTCCCAAGCGCTTAGCATGGGGCTCTGCACACAGTAAGTGCTCAATAAATCATTGATTGATAGATCGTGACCACTTTGCTGTGCTTCTTGCCTTCCCCCGCCCAGTAAACAAACAGCAGTCCATCCCCACCCCTAGTTCTTGGCCCAGATCCCCAGAGAGGCTCCTATACCTTAGGCCCGGCCCCAGGTTTGGGGCCCACGTATGTCTACCCACCAACTGGCAAACACCCACCCTCACACAGCTGTTTTTCCAGGTGGCGGACAATATCCATCTTCTGGGGCCCACCCCTCAGTGAAGTTGACCTGCCTTGTTTCTATGTGGCTGAACAGGTTGTGGGCCGAGAACGATGGCCGACTGGAGGGGTCTGGAGGTGCAGCCTCTGGGGATCCGTTGCAAGGAACTCGACAGATCCTAAACAGAACTCACGATGCCTGCCCCATGCAATCCCGGGGCCCTCCTTCCCAGGGCAGCTTGGTGCCTCGGTGCCTCTCCCTCTTCACGCTCCTGGGGGGCGGGGGTCCGTTTCATACTCTCTTCCCCAGGCCAGCTCTAGCCCTTCCCGGATACTTTTGGCCCCCGGGACCACCCGCTCCAATCCACTCCACACCCCGACATCCTCTCTCGAGCAGTGCCAAACTCTCCGAGAGATTCCCGGGCAGCATTTGGCCCATATTTTCCCTCCCAGAGCCAGGCTGGGTCAGCGGGTGACTGACTGCTCCCTGAGGGACACCCGCCAATGGCCCCCTTAGCTCCCCGTCCTGTACCTCGAGGCTTGGACACTAAATGTTTGGCCGATTATCGCTACCTTCTTTACGAGCCAATCACTCTTTTATCTCCTTGCCCAGCTCCAGACCAAGGTGCTGCCCGGCTTGGGACAGGCCACAGAGCCAGAGATCACGTCCCGCCGTTTCCCCAGCCACCCCCAGGGTAGTCGCGGGGTGAGTCCCTCGGCCGCCAGCTTCTCTGCAACCCTTCTCGGAGCGGGACGCAGTCACGGCGCTGCGGAAATTCCAAGCAAACTGCAGCCCAGCTGGAAGTCCAATATCCCATATTAAAAGATAATAAAGCCCAATGATCACTCCTAAAATTAGGTGCCATTCTAAACGCTCAAAATTCCAACCCCTTCACGTAAGTATGCACACTTAGGGTCGGGCTGCATAGACAGAGCTCTCCTTCATTGTTCGAAGACGCCACTGCCGGTGAGGCTTACCTAGGGGCGTGGGTGTGTAACCCCAGCTGTGACCTGCTGCTTCCCGGGCGCCCCCCAGGATGGGAAACGGCGCAATGAACCAGATAGTGAGATTCTCGAGCGATTAGTCGGGGAGGTCGATGACGGACCGGACGGGAGGATGACGATAGACCAGACGCGAGGTCAGCAATTGACAGGGCAGAGGGGTCGGCGGCGGACCAGACCGAGGGCTCAGCGACAGACGGGACAGAGGGGTCGGCGATGGACCGGGAAGAGAGGTTGATGATAGGTCGGACGGCGGGGGGTCGGTGATGGATCGGACCGTGGGTTCACCTATGTTCTGGACGGTGGTGTTCTGCTATGTTCTGCTCGGCCCTTTGCCCCTATTTCCGATCTCCACTCCTCCCCGCAGACGCAGGCGGCTGGTTTCAGGGGTAGGGGTGAAAGCCGAGAAGGCCGGACCCCCGACACTGCTCACACTCAAACCCAAAGCCCACGGGCTCTCTGCCCACCGACCGCGGCAGATAGGCTGACACGTTTCCCTCAGACTATTTCGGCGGGGTGGGGGTGGGGGGTGGGGGACAGGCGCGGTAAAGACAGCGTGCGGGAGAAACTGCCAAACCCTTAAAATGCGGAGAAATTCCCCGGGCCCGCTGCCTGGGGGCACAAACCGGAGCCAGGCGCGCGGCGGGGCCGGGCGGGGCCCAAAGCGCCCCCTGCCGTCCGACCTCATGCCCGCCCGCTCCTCGGGACTGCGAATAGCGACGCCGCCTAGCGGACAACTGGCGTACCGCAGCCGCCCGAGAAAGCCAGGAGGAAGGGGGCCGGGGGGCCGGGGGGCCGGGGGACCGGGGGGCCGGGGGACCGGGGGCGGGGGGCTCGGGACACCCCAGAGCTTTTGGCCTGCAGACGCTCTACGCTCTCCAGGACGCGTGCCAGAGGCGGAGCCGGGAGAGCGCGGTAGCCGGGAGGAGGACGCCGAGATGGGACAAGGGGCAGGGTCTGGGGCAAAATGTCACGGATGACACCATCACGGGACGCGATGTACCCACAGTGTGGTCTGAGAGCAGCGTAATGTAATGCCCTCACGTGCACGGCAGGAGCAGGGGAAGGCACCTCTGCAGTTGGCAGTGGGCCCACGCCTCCATTCTACCGGATCAGAACTGCACGCACCACCACCACCCCCGCCCCCCTCCTCCCCACACACACGCCACGGGCAGCCCCCGGAGAGACCGGTCATATGTCCAGACTCAGAGGGATGGTCGGAGCCTGATCCGGGCCAGCTCCCGATCTGTGACCCGCTGCACGGGAGGAAGCCCGAGACCACAGAGGCCTGCCGGCGCAGCGGGGCAGGGGTCCACGGTGGGGGTCGGTGAGAGAAACCACCAGGGCCAAGCCAGGTCCCGACCCTCCGGCCGGCCCCTCCGCCGGCCCCGGCAAACTCCGGTGTGTCGTTGGGGCCGCCACAGCTGATCTTTGGTCCCCATTTTTGGTGGCCGGCGTGTTCGTCCGTTTACATCCGATTCTGAATTCGGCCACTTATCCCACACAGTTGTGCCACAAACTTGACACCTACCAAACCTGTTGGACTCAGCGCTATGTCATCTTTGATGGTGTTTTGAATTCATATCATTTCACCTTTTCTAGAGTGTCTGTCGCCAAACCCTTCCCCGGCTTATTTTCAGAACGTGAGCCCCTGGAGGGCGAGGGACCGGGTCCAACTCATTTATGTATTTTTCCTACGGCTCACCACACTATTCTGTACACAATAAGTGCAAAATAAATACCACCACCACCACCTCTACTTCTACTTCTCCTACCACTACTACTGGTTTAGCCACGAACCCCATCATGCTCCCTACATTTTTAGAAAACTTTGGTTTCTGCCTATCTCCACAAGTAGAATGGGAGCGCCTGGAGGGCAGGGACCATGTGTATTCTCTCCAGCCTTTAGTAGAGTGCTTCATGGGCAGTAGGTGCTCAATAGGTGTCCACCCACCGACTGGCTGACTAATTTGGTTCCAGTGGACGATCCCCCTCTCCTGCAGCAGGGGCTGCTGAGCGCCTGCTGTGGGAGGCCAGGAACCCTAGGAGCGACGGCTAACCCGGTCTCGGCGGCCTGGTGCCCTCCGGGCCGACGTGTTTACCCCCTGCTGAGGACCGGGCTGGCAGGCCCAAGAAAACCTGGTCTTGGCAGGGCCCGGCTGAGCCTGTCTCAGCGCAGAACAAGCTTCCATGCCAAGAACAGAGCCTGCTGGGAAAGGAGGCTCCCCACCCCAGTGGAATCAAAAATGGACACTCCAATCTCCCCCCAGACTGGCCCAGGCTGCCCATTCAGCACCAGTGTGCCCCCTAAGCCTTTGAATGCTGAGAATCTCCCAAAGCGCTTCTGTCTGACCTCCTTACACACCGACTCTCATACCTACCACTTTTTCTTTTTTCTCCTGACTGTAATCGATTTCAATGTCCATCTCCCTCGCTGGACACTAAATTCTTTGAGGGCCAGAATTGGGCCTACTGACTCTGTTGTACTCACTCAAGCGCTCAGTCCAGTACTCTGCACACCGAGGACGCTCACTATATACTACGGACTGATTGACCTCTGGCCCCTTCAGGAAGCCAGGGTCAGGAGTATCTTTCCATCTGTGGTGGAGTAATAACAATAATTTGTAAAAAATAATCATCGAGGTATTCGCCGAGTACTTACTATATACCAATCACTGTACCAAGCGCTGGGGAAGATTCGAGATAATCATATCCCACATGGGGCTCACAGCTGAAGAAGGAGGGAGAAGAGGTGTTGAATCTCCATTATGCAGATGAGGGAACTGAGGGCCAGAGAAGTTTAGTGACTTGCCCAAGGTCACACATCAGGTAAGTGGCGGAGTCAGGATTAGAACCCAGCTCCTCTCACTCTCCGGCCCATGCCGTTTCCACTAAGCCTTACTGAACCCTCCGCCATGGCCGCCGGGGCGCCGGGCCTCACCGGCACCTCCCCTAGCTGCCCTGGGCCACCGTGGCCGGCCAAGGTGGGCGACAGGCAGAGACACTCACCCTCCTTCGAAGATCTTGATCCTCACGGGGTCACCCCTCGTGGTGACAGACGCGACGGTGACCTCCGCCTTCCCCCTCTTCTCCTCTTCCTCCTCTTCCTCCTCTGTGACCCCGCCTTGCCGGGGCCCACCGGATGGCAGGTGCACCTACCCGGGGAGAGCGGAGCCACCATGACTAAGGTAGAGGCCAGGAAGCCAGAGCATCAAGGGGGCGGGGGGGGGGGCGAAAGCCAGGGGGAAGGGGGGAGGAGGAGGAGCATTCAAGGCAGGGGTGAGCCAGGAGATGGAACTCTGGGAGCCCAGGAAGGAACTGTTCCACTCCGTGGGACCCAGGTCCTTGAAGGAAAAATCGTCCCCTCTTCCAGGGCCTGGGCATGAGACCCAGGGGATTATGCTGTCTATGACCCTCATATGGGACACTCTCCCAGCCCCACACTGGGGCTACGGTCCCACCCAGGGAGAACCACTGGCCGGCACCCAGAGTATGGGACTCGCAGGCAAGCCGGGGCTGTGTGTTTGGGGTTCAGTTGTGATGGGAATGGGGCAGGGGGAGGGGACGCGGTAGGCTGAGACAAATGATCACACGATGCCCTCTATCCAACCGGCCTCCGAGCCCAGCCACGTCAAGGGTGTGAGGTGGAGGCTGGGATCAACATCAGGGATGGAGAGGGACAGGGGTCAGAGTGGGTTGGAGAAGGCAAAATGGGTGAGGTGAACAGGTTAGTGGGGTCAGGGCCAGGTTAAGAATATGGGTCTTCCTTGACTGTGGCGAGAGGACCCCAGGCCCAGCTGAGCAGCAGCATGACCTAGTGGAAAGAGCACAGGCCTGGAAATCAGGACATCTGGGTTCGAATCCTGGCTCTGCCATTTGCCAACTCAGTGACCTTGGGCAAGGCCTCGGTTCCCTCATCTGTAAGAGAGATACTAAATACTTGTTCTTCCCCCCGACCCCACCCCCTTGAACTGTGAATCCCATCTGGGACAGAAGGCGTAACTGATCCGATAGCATGGGATCTACCCCAGCGCTCAGCACAGTGTTTGACATATAACACAAACACCACAGTTATTTTTAGGCTGCCCTTCTGTATGACAAGTGGCCAGACCGAAACTAGTCTGTCTGTGGGGTGGGGAAACCACAGGAGAGACTGGGAACCGAGAAGTTGGGTGAGCAGCCAGAAGGAGATCCCTCTGGCTGAAAGCCGATCATGATTGACTACTCACTGTACCTTGAGCTCATCTATCCCGCCGTTGACCCCTTGCCCGCGGGCTCCTCCTGGCCTGGAACTCCCTCCCCCTCCATTTCTCCATAGAGAAGCAGCATGGCGTAGTGGCTAGAGCATGGGCCTGGGAGTCAGAAGGTAGTGGGTTCTAATCCTGGCTCCGCCACTTGTCTGCTGTGTGACCATGGCAAGTCACTTCACTTCTCTGTGCCTCAGCTACCTCATCTGTAAAATGGGGATTGAGACTGTGAGCCCCATGTCAGGCAGAGACTGTGTGCAACCTGATAGGCTCGTATCCACCCCAGGGCTCAGAATAGAGCTTGGCACATAGTCAGCGCTTAACAAGGTCCATAATTATTATTATTATCTCTGATGGACGATCATTCTCCCCACCTTCAAAACCTTACCACCATCGCATCTCCTCCAAGATCGGCTCCCTCTCCCATCTGTGTCGTAAATGCACTTGGATCTGTGACCTACGGGCATGTGATATTCTCCCCACCCTCAACCCCACGGCACTCAAGTATTATAAATTATTGATTTCTATTCGTGTCTGCCCTCCTCTCTAGACCGCAAGCTCCTTGTGGGCAGGGAACGTGTCTGCCGACTCGGTTGGACTGCACTCTCCCCAGCGCCTACTACGGTGCTCTGCACATAGTAAGCGCTCAATAAGTATCATCGGCCGAATGATTGAGTGAGGCTTTCCCCACCTAAGCCCTCATATTTCCTGCTCCCTCTCCCTTCCGTGTCGCCTAGGCGGGTGGATCTGTAATCGCTTGACATCTCTTGATATTTCCCCCCCTCCCTCGACCCCACAGCATAGATGCCCGATAGTTGACTTTAATACGTCTCCCACTCTAAACCGTAGGGTTTAGGTGGGTAGGGAACACATCTCCCCACTCTGCTGTGCGGTACAGTACTCTACCAAGCACTTAATAGGGTGCTCCGCATACAGTAAGTTCTCAATAAATACCCTCCGTTGAGTGAGTGACTGATTAGTCCGCAGACCAGGGAGCGGAGGGAAGATAGGAGGGAGAGAGGGCGGACGATCGCCGAACCGTCCACCCGGGAATGGGCTGGGGCCCCGACTGGGGTCAGGGCTGCAGCTAGGCCAGTAAACGCGGCCCCGAGGGTGGTGAGGGAGGCGTTGGGGGAAAGCGGAGAGGAGACTCACCTCGGTCACCTTGGGTGTCGGGGAGCTGTCCGGGACGCGCAGAGGGGCCTCTCCCTGGGGTGTGTTGGCGGTGGTGTAGAGCTCCCGGGTCCGCATCTGGCGGGAGCGCAGGAGGGCCAGAGCCGTCCTGGTGGGCACCCCGGGCAGGTTGGGGCTGTACAGGCCGATGCACCAGGCGGCAGAGAGCGAGGCCCGCCGGGCGGCCTGCGGAGAGGGGCTCGGCAGAGCCCGGTCCAGGTAGCACCAGCAGACGCTCGTGGCGGTGTGCAGCCCCGGGGGCCAAGTCCTTTCCTCGGCGCCGGGACCCGAAGGGCCGGGAGCGGGGGGCGGCGAGCCGGGGTCGGGGGCCGGGGCCGGCGGGGCCGGCGGGGGCAGGGAGCCGGCCGGGGGCAGGGAGCCGGCCGGGCTGGGCCGCGGGGGCTCGGCCGGCTCCGAAGGCTCTTCTGGGTGGAGCGGCGCCTCACTCCCGGGGTCGGCCGGGGCGGGCGGGGGAAGGGGCGGGCGGGGGGGCCGGTCGGAGGCCCCTCGGCTCGGGTCCCGGCCCTCCTCCAAACCGGACGTTCCCGGTCGCGCCCCGAGGTCGCTGACGCCCGGCTCGGGAGGCCCCAGCATCGCCTCGGCCCCGACCCCGACCTCGGGCCCGGCGCCCTCCTCCTTCACCCGCTTCTGCTGCCGGGCCTCGGCGTCCAGCTCCAGGTCCAGCTCCAGGCTGCCGGCCGGCGACAGCAGGCGCTTGCTGCCCCCCGCGGGGGGCGGACCGGTCTCCGGACCCAGGGCGGTTGCCGGCGGCTGCGTGGCGGGGCCTATCCGCTCGGGCACCCGCAGGAACGAGACCGGCACCGGATCCAGCCCGGGGCCGGCCGCCCTCCCCGGCAGGGCCCCGCCGCCGGCCGGGACGAGGCCGGCCCCCGGGAGTCGGAGCCGGAGCCCAGAGCCCGGGCCGCCCGGGGCCCGCGGCGCTCGGCTCTGGGCCAGGGTGGTGTAAACGACGCTCCCGTAGTTCGGCACGCTGATCTGGACCCGGACGGGGACGGCCACGGGCCCCGCCAGGCCCGGGCGGATCAGTCTACCCGGCGGCCCCGGCCCCGGTCCGGGTCCCGGTCCCGACGCCGGGGGGCTGCCAGGCCGGGCTCCGACGCGCTGCCAGCTGGCTGCGGCCCCGGGGGGCAGTGTCCCGGCCCCCGTCGGGGAGGGTGGGCTGGGTTTTCGCGGGGGCGGTGGGCTGCCGGCGTCTCCGGGCAGCCGGAGGGTAAAGGGGCCCGGGAGAGGCAAGAAGAAGCCCGGAGGGAAAGGCGAGGAGCCGGGGCCGCCGGTCCCGGGCAGGAACGGGTAAGGGGCGGGCGGCGGCGGCGGCGGTTGGAAGGCGGCCCCGGCTGGAGGGGGCAGGAGCTGGGGGCCGAGGGGCAGCGGGAGGGGCCCGGCTTGCAGGAGCGGGGGCGGGGGCGGGGGCGGGGGCGGGAAGAGGGAGGGGCCGAGCGGGGCCAGTGGGTAGGGGGCGGGGAGGAGGTCGGGCGCGGCCGGGGCGGAGAAGACCCTCCCGGCTGGGCCCGGCTGCGGGCCGAGGGGCTGGAAGGAGAAGAGGGGGCCCGGGGGCGGCGGGTAGGGCTCGTCGCGCAGGGGGGGCGGCGGCGCCGGCGCCGGGTAGAGCCCCTGCGGCCGCTCGGCATAGGCCGGGGCCGGCGGGGGCGGCGGGGGCGGCGGCGAAGGGTCCTCGGCGTCGGGGCGGCCGCGGGGTCCGGCGGCTTCGGGCTCGGGCTCGGGCGGCTGGCTCAGGGGGGCCTGCCGCACCAGGAGGCCCCTGCGCCTCTCCGGGCCGCCCCCGCCCCCTGCGCCCGACCTCGCCGCCGACCCCGGCCCCGGCCCCGACCCCGACCCCGGCCCCGGCCCCGGCCCCGGCCCCGGCCCCGGCCCCGACAGACTCCCGTAGTCGAACGACTTGCTGCGCGCCTCGGCCACCCGGGACGAGTGGGCCACGTCGGGGGTCTGCTCGGAGGCCGACCGCCGCATCTCCCGCGCAGGGGCGGGGGGCGGGGGCCGCGGGGTCTGCGGACCGGGCACGGTGAGCATGTGGGAGCCGAAGGGCTTGGGGGCGCCCTCGGGGGGCTCGTCCCGCTCGAAGGAGGCCGAGCGGCTGGAGCCGTGCGACACGCTGCTCTCCTGACTGGGGCTGCGCGGCAGGGAGCCGGACTCGAAGCTGGACTCGCCCGAGGACTGAGCCATCTCGGCCAGGCGCAGGCGTTTCTTCTTGGGCGGCAGCTTCTCGGCGGGCAGCTGCGCCAGCGTCTGGCTCCTCTGGGGCCACTGGAACTCCTCGGCCGGGCGGTCGGGGCGGTCGGGGCGGTCGGGGTCCGGGGCGGGGGGCGGGGGCTCGGGCGCCCGCGCCGGCCGCTCGGGCTCCTCTTCGGTCACCAGGATCTCGGGGACCTGGATGTGCGGCTGCCGGACCAGCCGGGGCTGCGGGCCGAGGCTGGCGGCCGGCCGCTCGGCGCCCTCCCCTGCGGCCGGCCGCTCGGGCGCCTCGGCCTTCTCGAAGGAGCGGGTGTGCTGGATGACCGAGATCTCTTTGGCCGCGGGGCGGCGGTCCCGGCCGGGCTCCGGCGGCCCGGGCTCGACCGGGGCCCTGGGGGTGGCGCGGGCCGGGCTGGGGGCCGGAGCGGGGGCGGGGACCGAGGCGGTGGGCGCGGGGGCCGAGGCGGTGGGCGCGGGGGCCGAGGCGGAGGGCGCGGGCCGGGCGAAGGCGCTGCTGGGCCCGGTCCCGGCGGGATGAGGCTGGGCCAGGTGGAAGCGGGGCGAGCCGGGGGGGTCCTCTTCGTCCCCCAGGCTCTTCTCCTTGCGGCGCTTCCGCAGGGGGACGAGCTCCGGGGCGGCGCCCGGCCTCGGCGGTGCCCCCGAGGACCGGCCGTCGGGGTCCGGGAAGCCGGGGGCGGCGGGCGGCCGGGGCGGCGGCAGCTCCGGGCAGTAGTATTTCTTGTGGGCCTTGAAGTTGTCCTTCTTCTTGTAGCGGGCGCCGCAGACGTGGCACTGGTGGGGCAGCCCCCGCGCGCGGCCTCCCCTGCGGCTTCGGCGGGCTCCCTCGCCTCCGACCGGCCCGCCGCCGTCGCCCCCCGGCTCGCCGTCGCCCCCGGGCTCGCCGCCGCCGCCGCTCCCCGGGCCTCCGCCGGCCGTGCTCCCCGGGCCTCCGCCGGCCGTGCTCCCCGGGCCTCCGCCGGCCGTGCTCCCCGGGCCTCCGCCGGCAATGCTCCCCGGGCCTCCGCCGCCGCCCGCTTCCTCCGGGCCCGACTCCCCGCCCGGGGGCAGCTCGAAGGCGGGCTGGCGCTTGAGCGTGCGCGGGTGGGAGAAGGAGCCGCGGCGCGGGGCGCTGGAGGCCGCGACGCGGTCGTCGAAGGAGTAGCTGCCGCGGAAGGCGTGCGGGGCGCTGCGGGGGCAGCCGGCCGAGGGGAGCGAGTGGCTGCGGAGGAGCGGGGCGGCCTCGGGGGGGCCGTGCGGGGGCAGCGGCGGGAGCGGCTCGTGCTTCGGGGCGGCCCGGAGGGCGCCGGGCTTCGGGGCCTCCAGGCTGCCGCGCCGGGACAGCGAGCTGCGCCGGGGCTTGACGCTGTCGATGGCGCTGGTGTCCACCACCGCCTCGTTGATGGTAATGAGCTTGGTGATGTGCTCGATCACCTGGGTCCGCGGCACGGACAGCGGCGGCGGCAGCGGCCCCAGGCCCGGCTTGTCGGCGGCGGCCCCGGAGGCCGAGGCGGAGAGGGGGCCGAAGGCGGGCGCCGGGCCCCCCGCCAGCCCGGCCGCCCCGCGCTGGCCCATGCGCCCGCACTTGCCGAAGATGATCTCGGCGTAGGACTTGGCGCTGGCGCTGGGCGGGCTGAGCTGCGGCGGCTGCGGCTGCTCGGCGCTCTCGGAGCGGGAGAAGTAGCCCGACTCCGTGCTGCCCTTGCTGCCGGGGCTCAGGAACACCACCTGCTCGTCCACGGCCTTCTTGCGCTCGCTCAGGCGCAGCGCCAGCTTCTGCTTGATCGAGTGGCTGTCCTCGGGCTTGGGGGCCGCCGGCGGGGCCTCGGCGGGGGCCTCCCCGCCCGGGGCGCCGCCCTCGGGGGGCTGGGGCTCGCTGGCGGGGGCCTGGGGGCCGCCGCGCAGACCGGCGGGCGGGAAGCGGGGTCCGGGCCGCGACGGTGGGTCGGCCGGCCCCGCCGCCTCCTCCTCCGAGTCGCTGCTCTCGCCCTCCGTGGGCTCCTCCAGGTCCTCCCCGCCGGCCCGCTCCGCCTCCAAGTCCAGCGGGTGCATCCCGGCGCCCGCGGCCAGCCCCGCCTTGATCCGGTGGGCGTGGGACTTGCGGTGCTTGTAGAGGTTGCTCTTGGTCTTGAAGGAGAAGCCGCAGGGGCCGCAGGGGTAGGGCCGCTCCCCGGTGTGCGAGCGGATGTGCTTCTGCAGGACGCTGGGCTTGGCGCACGGCCGGCTGCAGTACTGGCAGATGTATTTGCCGGGCTTCGGGGGCTTCTTCTCCCTGCGGGGCCCGTCCTCGGGAGCCCGGGGGCCGGCCTGCGCCGGGCGGGGCGCGAAGGCCTTCGCCAGGGCTGGCGGGTCCCCGGCGGGCAGGAGTTGCGGCGGGCGGGCAGGGAGCAGCTGGCCGTGCGGAAAGGAGCCCGAACCCTCCGGCCTCGCCGCGTCCACCGGCGGCCAGGCCGGCCCCGCCGGGGCGCCGGGAGCCATGAACGCGGGGCCCGGCGGCAGCGGGGCCGGGGGGCCGGGCTGCTCCTGTGACCCCTCCCGGGGCAGCGGGGAGGGCCCGGGGAAGGGCCCCGGGGGCGGAGGGTTGTGGAGTGGGTGTCCTGGGGAGGGGGCTGGGCTGCCCTGGGGCAGGGCCGAGGGCGAGGCGCTGGCCGGGGCCTCCTCCCCGCCCCGGGGAAGCCGCTGTCGGGGACGTGGCTCGGACGCGGCGGCTTCGGTGCTCTGGCGCCCGGGTTCCGGCTCCATGACCGGGGCGGGCGGGCGGCTAGTCCGCGCCGGGTCCAGCCGGCCTCATGGGCGGGACCAGGCCCTCGGGGGGCGGGGGCGGGGGCGGCGACGGCGACGGGCCCGGGCGCGGTGCTCCCTGGCGGCTGGTGGCCTCACCGGGGCGCAGCGAGGACCACCGCCTCGGGGACGGCGTGGGGGCAAGTTCCCGGGCTTCGGGGTCCCGGGGCGTTCCGGGCCGGGTGGGGGACGGGCTCGGCCCCCGCCATGGCCCCGCCGCCGAGCAAGGACCCGTGAAAAGCTTCACAGCCACGAGGGACCCTCAGCGCGCCCCTCGTCGGTCGCGCCGAGCGCGGGCCCCTGGGACGGTGGCCGCTTCTCCTGGCCGGGCCTCGGGGACATAGCGCCGGGGCCGGGGCCGGGGCCGGGGCCGGGGCCGGGGCCGCCGTCCTGCGGGGGTCCGCCCTGCGGGGGTCCGTCCTGCGGGGGTCCGCCCTGCCGGCCTGGGCCGCCACTCACCCCCTCGCGGGGCCAGGACTGCGTGCGCTCCCGCCTAGGGCCGCCGCAGCGCGAGCGCGCACACACAGTACACGCAGGCACACACAGCGGGACACACAGCGGGACACACGAGACAGAGAGAAGGAGACAGCGTGGTGAAGCGGGGCATGGCCCGCACTTCTAAAGCTCCCGCCTCCACCCCTGCACCCCAGTTTCTGCAAAGACCCAGGCGCAACCTGGAGGCTTCCCGGCAGGAGGGCCGGGGGGGGCGAACCAGGGGGTCGGGGAATTTCGGATCGGAAACCGGGCGGACTGGGTTAGGTAGGGGGACCTTCCCCCACCCCACCCCCCGCAACCCCACAGCCCCCCGCCCCAACCCCCGAGCCCGCAGCCCCGTGCGTGTGCCCGAATCCACTTACCCACGTGTCACAGCCTCGTCCTGGTTCCTCCGTGGGGTCTGGCCAGCTCTCTCTGCGGAGTGGGGGTTGTGAGGGGGAGGGGGAGAACGGACCGGTCACTGGGGCCTGCCCCCAGGCAGGGGCTGGGAGGGTGATACGTGCTGCTGTAAATGCCCTTCCTGGGAACCCTGGGTCCAAGAACGAGTTTGCTGAGAACCTCTAGGGGCTTCTCCAATTCTGTTGGTGGGTACAGCCCCCCCAGCCCCTCCCTCACTATCCCCTGCTCTCACACCTGCCCCACACCCACACAAAGAATCCAGGTGTGGATGCCCGGAGGACGGGGTGGGGATGGGGGAGGTGGGCAGCCACCCTGACTATCGCCATTCACCCACAGATCTCAGAGCACCTTAGATCTTGCCGCTCGACGGGCCCTCCGGCTGCTGGCCTCGATCATCGCCCGCTCGGCCAGGGTAGCGCGTCCTGCAGAAACAATGCCCGCATCAGGGCCTGGGGCCGGAGGGCGTCGGGGCGAGAAACGAGCGAGAAGGGAGATAGGGTTGAGAGCTGGGATGGGGCGGGCTAAGAGGCCTGAAAGCCATCGCTGGGGGTCTTTTCGGCCCTGCTGGCCAACTCTCGGGTCCCACAGACTGGTTCACAGAGGCGCGGAGGCCTCGCCCCCGTTGAGCGGGTGGCCACGGCCAGCCGGGCCAGTGGGGTCACCCACCGGGAACGCCAGCCTACTCCTGCCCCTAAGAGGGGCCTCCCTGGGCCCGATGCCCCCCACAGGGGAGGATTTGGAGGGCACCGAGGCTGCCGTCACCCTTCTCCCTCCCAACAGACACGGGTGCTGGGCGCTGAACGGACGTGTCCGTGGGTCCAGGGTGTGGCCACCCAAGGCGTCCGAGGCCCGCTCGGTCGGGAGGTGGCAGTGGACCTTGCTCTGCTACTTTTCTTCACAGTCCCAAACCTGCGGGCCGGCTACACGTCACCAGGCCCCAGGCCCGGAGCAGCGGTGGGAGATGACAGTTTCTACCGCAGGGACAGAAAGGTGGCATGGGGAAGAGGGGCACCAGCTGCCCGCCTTTCAGGCCAGGAAGCACAAAGAGAGCCCACCGACTCCCGATTGGGTCAAAGCTGCATCCTCCCCACAGGAAAGTGCTGGTGCACGGGGAAGCACAGGCCGCCTTCCCCTTTACCCTTGCTCCCGCGGAACTGTGCCCGCCAGCTGGCTGGCACTCTGCCATCCCTTGCGAGCCTCGCAGCCTCTGAGTGGGGGCTGGCGCCACATCAGGGCCACGTCCTCTCCGACACACATACACATAAACGTGTGCAGCCGAGCGGGGTCGCCCAGCTCCCGCACCACTGGCAATCCCCAGTCCTGAAGCCCCAGATGGTGGGGTGCATTCAAAGACGTCGCCCTGGAGTGGAGCCCGGGGAGACTTCGGCTCCACCGCCCCCGCTCCCCCCGGCTCCCTTCCCCTCCACCAAAACGTTGAACCGGGTCACTCTGCTCCCACGTGGACTCGGCCGTTGGATCGATTCCTATCCATCTTCATCCCTGAATCCCCAGTGCTCGTCCCTGCCCACCCCCCCCATGCAGTGGGAGCCCAGTGAGTCCCTGCGTACCCTCTGGAGGTGGGTGGGGCCACATGGTGCTTGTATGGCAGACACTGTGGCACTGCCAGACTCAGCACTGGCTTTGGTTTGACACAGTTCCTTGTCCCACATAGGACTCACACTCTGTGGAGGAAGAAGAACAGGCATCTGATCCCCACTGGACAGATGAGGAAACTGAAGCACAGGGAACTGAAGTGACTAGCCCAAGGTTACACAGGCAGGCAAGTGGCAGAGTCGGAATTAACACTATCCAGTGGATAGAGCCCGGGCCTGGGAGTCAGAAGAACCTGGGTTCTAATCCCGGCTCTGTCATTTCTCTTCCAAGTGACCTTGGGCAAGTCACTTCATTTCTCTGTACCTCAGTGACCTCATCTGTAAAATGGGGATTAATATTGTGAGCCCCATGCAGGACAGGTACTGTGTCCAACCTGATTAGTTTCTTACTACCCCAGTACCTAGAACAGTACCTGGCACATAGTAAATGCTTAACAAATACCATTAAAAAAAAATTCGAACCCAGCGGTCCTCCGGTTCCCAGGCCCCTCTATTTCCACTATTCATTCATTCATTTATTCATTCATTCAATCGTATGTATTGAGTGATTACTCTGTGCAGAGCACTATACTAAGCGCTTGGAACGTACAATACAACAATCAAGAGAGACAATCCCTGACCAAAACGGGCTTACAGTCTAAAGGAGGGGGGAGAGAAAGACATCAAAACAGGTAAATAGGCATCGATATAAGGAAATAACATTATAGATATATACATAAGTGCTGGCGCGGGGGGAAAGCAAAGGGAGCCAGTCGAGGTGACACGGAAGGGAGGGGCAGCTGAGAAAAGGGGGGCTTAGTCTGGGAAGGCCTCTTGGAAGAGGTGCACCTTCAGTGGGGCTTTGAAGGGGGCAAGAGTGATTGTTTGGCAGATTTGAGGAGGGAGGGCGTTCCAGGTCAGAGGTAGGATGTGGGCCAGGGTCAACGGTGAGATAGGCGAGATAGAGGCACAGTAAGAAGGTCAGCACCAGAGGAAGAAAGTGTGCAGGCTGGGCTGTAGAAGGAGAGAAGAGAGGTGAGGTAAGAAGGGCAAGGTGATGGAGAGCTCTGAAGTCAATAGTGAGTTTTTGTTTGATAAGGAGGTTGATAGGCAACCACTGGAGATTTTTGAGGTGGAGGGTAACATGTCCTGAACGTTTCTGTAGAAAGATAATCCGGGCAGCGGAGTGAAGCATGGACTGAAGTGGGGAGAAGCAGGAGGTTGGGAGGTCAGAAAGGAGGCTGATGCAGTAATCCAGTTGGGATAGGATGAGTGACTGTACTAACATGATAGTGGTATGGATGGAGAGGAAAGGGTGGATCTTGGTGATGCTGTGAAAGTGAGACTGGCAGGATTTGGTGACGGATTGGATATGTGGGGTGAATGAGAGAACTTAGTCAAGGATGACACCAAGGTTGCAGGCCTGTGGGACGGGGAAGGATGGTTGTGCCATCCACAGTGATGGGAAAGTTTGGGAGAGGACACGGTTTGGGAGGGAAGATAAAGAGCTCTGTCTTGGACATGTTGAGTTTGAGGTGGAGGGAAGGCATCCCTATTAGACCCTGGTGCTTCTCTATTATATTCTCCCAAATACTTAGTACCACTGATTCATTGTCGCTGATAAAACCTATTTTCCTTCAAAAATGACTTATGGCTCTTCCCCTCCCTCATCACCCACACAGTCACTACCCTGGTTCATGCACTTATATCACAGTTGGACTGTCAAATCGACCTCCCCACCGGTCTCCCTGCTTCCAGCTTTTCCCGTCAGACAGATGAGGGAACCCACTGGGTACCTGCCCCCCCCCGCCCATCATCCCTGCTCCCACCATACCTTGGGCACCTCAGACAGGAGGATGATGCTTTCTGGGCCTCTCTCACCACCAGTTAGTCGGGAGACTCCACCACGACTGCCACCTTACAAGGCTGAGATCACTCTCCACACCCTTTCTGTTTTTAAAGGTATTTGTTAAACACTTACTATGTGCCAAGCACTGTTCTAAGCACTAGGTTAAATACAAGAGAATCACTTCCCCTACTGAGAGCTCATTTCCTCCAGGAGGTCTTCCCAGACTGAGCCCCCCTTTTCCTCTCCTCCTCCCCTCCCCATCACCTCCACTCCTTCCCTCTGCTCTACCCCCTTCCCCGCCCCACAGCACTTGTATATATTTGTACATATTTATTATTCTATTTATTTTATTAATGATGTGTATATCTATAATTCTTTTTATCAATTTCATCTATTTTGATGCCTGTCTACTTGTTTTGTTTTGTTGTCCGTCTCCCCCTTCTAGACCATGAGCCCGTTGTTGGGTAGGGATTGTCTCTATCTGTTGCTGAACTGTACTTTCCAAGAACTTAGTACAGTGCTGTGCACACAATAAGCACTCAATAAATGATTGAATGAAAGAATTCATGAATGTCGGACACAGTCCCTGTCCTACAAGGAGTTCACAATTGTAATCCCCATTTTACAAATGAGGTAACTGAGGCACAGAGAAGTTAGGTGGCTTTCCCATGATCACACTGCAGATGAGTGGCAGAGTCGGGATTAGAACCCAGGTTCCTCTGACTCCCAAGCCCAAACTCCATCCATTAAGCCACACTGCCGCCCTTTGATTCGACCCTCCGATACGGCCCTACGATGTGACTTTCTGAAACGGCTCTCCGATAGGCCCCTCTGATATATCCTTCCAATAGGCTCCTCTGATACGACCCTCCGATAGGGCCTTCCGTAAGGCCTCTCTGATACAGCCTTCTGACAGACCCCTCCAGGACGCCTCTCCAATAAGTTTCTCCTGGAAAAGTTCCACTGGGTTCCAGAGATGATGAGGCAGCATAGATCCCTTGGTCACAATAGGCCCTGGCCCACGAGAACCCCTAGGTCCTGAGTCCTGGCCAGCAACTCCCCAGGGCCAGAACCCCCCTGCAACCCAAGCAGCCAAGACCAAAGTGCAGGAGCTAGGTGCTGCCTCCACCCATGACCAAGAGGGGTTGGAGACACAGACTGGCCACGCCCAGAATTGCTGCCCCTGCTCTGTTTCCTGCCCCGCTTGGAGCCTGCCCACCCAACTGCCCACCAGGAGCCACCAGCCTGAATGAGTTAATGGGCAGCGCTTTATGTGGGCAGTACTTTATATGGGCAGTGATGCCAGGCAAGTCTCTGACTCGGCACTCTCCTGCCACCCCCCATGCAAGGAATGTGGCTACCAACTCTGGTGGATTGTATGCTCCCAAGCACTTAGTACAATGCTCTGCATACAGTAAGCACTCAATAAAAACCATTGATTGATTGATCTAGTGACTCTTCTCCATTTCCCTATGAGAAATGGTGGGAGTGGAAGAAAGTGGCAGGGGGGACCGAGTCACCTGGGGAGAGCCAGATCTTAGGGACCCATAGAGAAGCAATCACTGGCTCCAGAACAGGTCAGGGATGGAGGGGACTCTGGGCTCGATGGAGCATGGATTCCACAGGCCACATTTACTCGGGGCCTGTGGGACGGGGATGGGAGCCAGAGGGCGAAGGAGCTGAAGAGTTTGGATGGGAGTGAGCCTGTTGGGTGCAGTGCCAGGAATGGGGCTAGGGTTTGGGTTAGGTGTGGCTTCTAGAGAACTTGGTCCTGAGTGACTGCAACTTCCAGGTCCTGATCCTGAGTGACCACAACTTCTAGATCCTGGCCCTGAATGACCACAATGTCCAGTCCCTGATCCTGAGTGACTGCAACATCCAGCCCCTGGTCTTGAATGACCACAGCTTCCACAGCTTGGTCCTGAGGGGCTGTAGCTTCCAGACCCTAGTCTTGAGCAGCCACAATGTCCAGTTCCTGGACTTGAGTGACCATCCCTGGTCTTGAGTGACCACAGCAGCCCATCCTGGTCCCGAGTGCAATTTATAGACTCTGGTTCCGAGTGACCACAATGTCCAGTCCCTGGACATTGCTTCCGCAGCTTCCAGAACTTGATCCTGAGTTACTCCAACATCCAGCCCCTGGTCCTGAGTGACTGCAATGTCCATTCATTCATTCATCCAATCATGTGTTTTGTTTTGTCTCCCCACTTCTAGACTGTGAGCCCATTGTTGGGGAGGGAATGTCTCTTATCTCTTGCCGAATTATACTTTCCAAGCGCTTAGTACAGAGTTCTGCACACAGTAAGCGCTCAATAAATACAATTGAATGAAGGAATGAATCATATTTATTGAGCGCTTACTGTGTGCAAAACACCGTACTAAGCACTTGGGAGAGTACACTACAACAATAAACAGACACACTCCCTGCTCTCAACGCTCTCAGTCTAGAGGGGAAGACAGACATTAATATATATAAATAAATGAATGTATTTTTAAATTGCCTGTCCTGTGACAGGAATAAATAAATAAAATATTTATTTCATTTCCTGTTCCTGTGAGAGTGGAGCTTCCCGACATTCTAAAGGTTGCAGGGATTCAGGAGGATGAGCCTTCCTACCTGACCTATGACCCCACATCTCCTTCCTGCCCTCCGCATCCTTGCTGGCACCTTCAACTTGGGCCTCAAACAAAAAGACTCCTCTTTCATTCATTCATTCATCCATTCAATCGTACTTACTGAGGGCTTACTATGTGCAAAGCACTGTACTAAGTGCTTCGGAGAATAGAATATAACAACCAACAGATACAATCCTGCCCATAACAAGTCCTCTCCCCTTCCCAGACCAGCCCTCCTCCTTACTTCCCCTTCTTTGTCCCTGACACCAAAATTCCTCGGCCCGCCCCTCTTCCAAAAGTTGGAACCTCGGGATCCCCCTCGACTCCCCGCTATGAGTCAGTGCTTACAACGCATCCACTGCTTGACCCTGCCTGCTCTTCCTCCACAACAGCTCCCGGAACAAACCTCTGAATTTGCTCCCACCCCAAGCTGGAAGAGGGTGACACAGCCACCTCTCTGGAGCCAGGAAAGAGGGCTGAGGGGCAGAATGGGGACTGGCATGGTGGGCTCGAAGGGGGTGAGGGAACCCCCACAGTCTCCCTCCCCATTAGTGCCCCCACCCCTCTCCCTCACTCCTGGCAAAGCAGCCACCGCCAGCCTCCAGCCTCTCACTTCTTGAGCCCATCAATCGTACAGGCTGCTGCCCTGGTAGACCAGATGCAGTCCGGCCGGCTCTGCTCCTCAGAACCCACATCCCCAATCCCAACCCCATCGGCCTCATCTGCCTCTGCATCAACACCAACTCTCCTGCCTGTGGGACTCAGCTCGGCTTCCCTTCAACTGTTTCCTGTCGGTCTTTCCACGCTCCCTTCTTCCCATCTCCCACTACTCCCCCACTCGCTCGCTTTGCTTCTCCCAAGTCACCTTCTAGCTGGGCCTCATTCCTGACTCTCCCACATCTGACCACTTGCTCACACACTTTCTTTCCTCAACCTGGCGCCCCTCCCCCATCGTGCCCCAGCTGCCCAAGTCGGCCAAACCTCAGTCCACCCCTCCAATTCTGCCAGACCACAGTTCTCCCCGCTCCTCCAATTCCGCCTGAAACCGCATCACCTTCTGGGTTTGCCCGGTGTCAAACTACCAGCATGGGGACAAGAAGGAGAAGCTGAGGCAGCCTGGAAGAGGTTTCCTTAGGCTGGGAACACCAGGCAGGACACGAACAGTGTCCAACCTAATTTACATGGCCTTACCACAGCACTTAGAGCAAATACTACTGAATGACTGAAGGAACAGTGTTTGACATAATAAATGCTTAACTAATGCCATAAGAAAGAGGGGGCTCCCTGACTGACACAGGGGAACTGAGGACAGATGGATTCCACAGGCATTTGTCTCCCAGCTTTGATTGGCCCTTCCAGGCCCCTCCCAGCTGAGTCCACCAATCCCCATGCCAAGCCCCCTAAGGTCTGAGGCTCCAGCTGTTACTTCCCTTCCCACCATTCAGCTCCTCTCCCCAACACTCTGTTCTACCCCTGCCCCTCTGGCTGGCCACACTGTTCTTCAGGAAAGAGGACACTGGAAATGACACCTGGTCTCTCCAGCACCCTCATCCCCCACCCTCTCCACTCTTCAAACTTCCTCGTCCCTCACCTTCCACCCTCCACACTCCAGCTTATTGCCTTCATTCATTCATTTAATCATATTTATTGAGCGCTTACTGTGTGCACAGCACTGAACTAAGCGCTTGGAAAGTACAATTTGGCAACAGATAGAGACAATCCCTGCCTAACATCGGGCTCAAAGTCTAGCCTCATGGGCTCAATCCACCAGCCTCAGATCTGGCCCTGAAGGTAGGTCAGAGCCTGTTTTGGGAGACTCAAGAACCTGTGGTCAGAGGTCATCATCTGAGTCTGAGCAGTGGGTGACCCCACCAGGCCGGGGGCTCCAAATACAGTGGCGGTCCCTTCCCACCCTAGCCAGGGTTTTGCACACCAAGGAGTGACTGGGTCTCGGTCCCCTCACACCTGGATGGGCAGACCCAACCCATTGCGGGAACCCCCACTATCACCAGCACAGGTCACCACCAAAACCTTGTCCGCAGACCCTGGCCGACCCAAACTGCAGTGTCCTGGTGGGGGTGATGAGCAGAGAGAGGCCAGTCATATGCATCCTCCAACACTTCCTTGGACTTTGTGCCAGGCTGGACCCACTCCTCAAAACCAGCACAGCCACAGCTCCCCATCCCCACAGGCAGCTCAGAACTCCCAAAGGCCACAGCCCCAGTGATGCTGGCCTGGGATCTCAGGACCTCCAGACTTCTGGCTGCCTGGGCAGTAGGCCTCCGGCTCCTCCTACCCTCACCCCCTCCTGACTCTCTCCATTTCTGCCTGGTCCTTCCCCACCCATTCTAACCTATCCGCCAGGATCTACCACCCCAATTAATCAAACACTCAATCAATCGATCACTCAGCCTGCCTTCATGGCTGGTCTGGGATCTGAGCAACACCTTCTCTCTGTTCTGAACATAACTAGCCTGATCCTACCCTCAGGGAGCTTTTGGTCTAGCAGGAAAGAAAGATGCTAAGACCAAATACGGGTAGGAGGAAGAGAGTTGAAAGATGTTTACACAAGTACCATGGAGTGGGGATGGACGGTGGGAGTAGTGCCTAGGTGGCGCAGAGGTGCTGAAGTGGCATTTGGAAGATATAAGGGGAACACATCTTTATATTCTACTGCTTCCTCCCATCTGTAATTTATTTGAATGCCTGGTTCCCCAATTAGAATGTAAACTCCTCGAGGGCAGTAATTGTACCTGAGAGGTCTATTGTATGCTCCCTCACTCTTAGGACAGGGATCTGCACGGGATTCTGAACAGGGTAGGCACAGAGTAGACCAATGATTTGATTTACCAAGAAATGTAAAACTGCAGAAGAAACTGATGGGGGAGGGAGGAAGCGGGAGTGGAGGGAGCTGGCTCCGGGGGGCGGTCGGTCTCTCTCTCTCTCTTTCTCCTCTCTCTCTCTCTCTCTGTCTCCCACCGAGGAGCCCGGAGCAGTGCCCTCACCCCCGCCCAGAAGGTTTCCGTGCTCAGCAGAAAGGAGACAGCAGCTGTTTGCTTCCCGGACAGCACAAGAACTTCGCTGCCTCAGCCTGAAAATTAGCGGCTGTATTTAAAAGCATTGTTCGGTTGTCACGGCAACGGAGGGTCGAAAAATCCTATAAAAAGAAATGATCCAGCAGGCTGTCATGGGCGCCAGGATTTTAACTTTGTTGGGCGAGGGGCGGGGGGGTCGGAGGGGGACTAGGCTCAAGTTTGAACAGGAGTCTCTGCTCCCCCGCGGCGACCTGCCCCGGTCCCACCCCGCCCCCGGCCGGCTGGCACCCCCGGCCGGCTGGCACCCCCGGGACAGAGGGGAGCAGGTGGTCGGGGCAGGCGGCTCAGGAGCCCCGAATGGAAATGGCCTGCGGGCGACCACTGCCCCGGACCCCGAGCAGCAGTGGGGCGGGCCCAAGAGAAGGTGGGGGCAGGCCCTGGCAGGCTGGGCAGGGCTTGGCTGCGTGTCCACAGTCCCTCGCCTCTTGCCCGGCCCGCTGCCCCCTGCCCCCTGCCCTACCCGCTGCCCCGGCCTGGCGGTGGGGAGGCCGGCAGCACCGGCTCAGACCGACCAGGGGAGGGTCTTGCAGAAATAAATCCACAGCCTTGGCCCACTCGAGGCGAGGCGTGGTGAGGTCTGGTCCGACCCGGGACTTGCCCGAGGCTATGCGGCCCAGCTCCTCGTTGGGCCGTGTGGACTCCTCATCCCCCGGGGGATGGGGGGGCGAGACGGCATCCCCGAGGGACCACGGGGGCAGGACAAGATGGAGGGGGGCAGAGGGAGGAAGGTCTAATTGACCATAGATTGGAGCAGAAGGGGGCAACCGTGGTAGATGGGGGCCCCCAACGTCGAGGGGAAGCCAGTTTGGGTGTACGTACACGTGTACACACACACACACACACACACACACACACACGTACACGTGTACCCCCACGTACATCCTGGTCACTGAAAAGAGGGGGCAAAGGGAGGGGCAAACACAGGCCCTGTACTCAAGGGGTCGCCAGGCTTCTGGGGGAATGAAAACTCATCTCCTGCACGAAGGCCTCAGGCCTGGAAGTTTTAAGAAGAGACAGAAGAAGGCGGCAAACAGTCTGAACAATGACCCATGGCAGCAGTGGGGATGCAGTGTGTGTGAAGGGTGGAGCCAGGGGGATGGAGTAAACTGGGGAGGAAAATGGAAAATTTATGGGCAAGGGTGGGTGGAGAGGCGCACCCACAGCAAGGAAAAGTGGATGAGGCCGAGCCATTGGCCAGGGCCTGGACACCTATGGACAAGCGGTAAGGATGCTATGAGAGCAACTGCCCGGGGACAACTCACTCTGTGCTGTAGTGGCCAGGGTCGGATAGACATACACAGACATGCACTCACACATGCACACCCACCCCCTCCATCTACCAAATGGTGGTAGAGTCAGTGGGGGTAGGAAGGACCGTGACAGGCTAAGCCCCTGCCCCGACCTTCTTAGTCACACACACAAGCTCTCCCTAGCCCCTTGCCCCTTCCCTTTTCCCGTGCAGTGTCAGCGTATTGAACTGCACCCCCTGGGCCACAGACCCAGAGGCCTTTGCCAACCTTGCCCAGCTCTCAGGCGGAGCCAGGGACTCAAGTTCTGAATACCTATGCATCTCCAAGAAGGAATTATGCTCATTCCTATTACACTCAAACACACACACATGCACACATCCTGTTTACCTCTATGATGTCATCCATCAGTATGATGTCAGCCAGCCAATCTCAGAGATTGTCTCCATGATGTCATTCATTGGCATGATATCATGATAACCAGTCACATGTACATCTCTTTTTACCACAGTAACATCATTCGTTACTCCCTGTTTGTCTCCATGACAACTGGCCAGATCCAAACACCTCTGCCTCTGGGATGTCAGTGCCATTGTGTGATGCTATTCTCTGCCCTCTGCTGTGCCCACTAGGGAGGCCAGGCCAAATACATATATTACATACAACGTTATATTATATTGTTATAATAAACTTACATATTATAAATTATTTATATTGTCTGCCTCCCCTTTTAGACTGTAAGCTCGCTGGGGGCAAGAACATGTCTACCCACTCTGTTATATTGCAGTCCCCCAAGCACTTAGTACAGTACTCTGCACACAATAAGCACTCAATCAATACAATTGATGGATTGCTATGTCCCTGGAGGGTAGCAGGAGAGAAGGTCATCATCGGTCAGTCAGCGTGGACCTCTTTTCCTAGGTGTCCTCAAAGTGCAGAGTGCTGTGCCAGGTGCTGAAGGTGGGTGATTATTAAAGGAAGCCAGTCCTTTCACACTGAGGCCCCTGGGCTGGCCACAGGACTAGCCAGAGAAGCCTTATGGACGTTCCACTGAGCACAATCACTGGCCCCCAGGAAGTTCAGTGTAGGAAAGGGGAGGGCAGACACATGGACCTGGAAGGACCAATGGAAGGAAATATTAGGCAGTACCAGGGGACAAGAGAGCCAGCACCAAGTACAATGCTTGCACACAGCTGACACCGAGTACAACACTCTGCACACAGCAGGGGCCTAGTAAAGCACTGCATACCCAGCCGATGCCCAGTGTGGTGCTCTGCCTACAGCTGGGGCCCAGTGCCACATTCTGCCAACAGCCAGGGCCCAGTCCCACACTGGTGTGCCGATGGGCAATCTCCAAGAAGCTGAAGCCTGGTCAGCCGGCAGCCTCCCTGGAAAGCATGAATCACAAGACAGCTGAGCAGCCAGGCAGGAGGGAGGATACACAAAAGCAGCCAGCTTCCAGTGGCACAGTTAGTAACGAATCTGTCCTCTGGCCCTGGGCAAACAAGCAGAGGCTGGAGCCTGGCAGGCTGGATGAACCAACGTCTGGCACGCAGGGTGGAGTCAGGGTAGTCAGGGAATGGTGGGACCACCAGAGGCAGCCAGGGCCCCCGGTGAAGGACAGCGAGACAGCGGAACAGCAGCAAGGAGTCCCGGGCCCCGTCCTCTGGTTTTGGCCCCACTCACATAGCCCGGATTTGGGGAAGCAGAGGCTCCTGATGGCTGCTCGCCACCAGAGAGTGGCACAGAAAGAGTAGGTACTAATGATCCATTCAGCTCTGGCTTCCTGAGGCGAGCAATGGGCTGCCAGGAGGCCTGGAGGAGAGTTAGAAAGGATTCTCTGCTGGACGCTAATAAACCGGCCCTGCTGCCTAGTCAACCCTCAAGAGTCCCTGCCTGCCTGGCCGATGGTCCTCCCCATCCTCTTGTCTGAGCAGGGGCCGGGCATGTACCCACTGAACCAGCTGCTCCAACCAGCCTGGATCCAGGCCAGACGATGGCCAACAGATCCATTGCACTGGCCTGTCATGACCCCTGAGGCAGGGGAAAGGGTCGGTAGAAGAATCTTCACTCAGAAAAGTCAGAGGTGAGGGATGGTTAATCTTTGGCCATGAGGGGTTAGGACCCACGGGCCCATGCCGGATCACTGGGGAGAATCAGGGAGGGCAAGGCGAGAGTCAGAGGGATTGAAAGGTCTGTGCCGGGTTATTCATTCATTCATTCAATCGTATTTATTGAGCACTTACTGTGCGCAGAGCACTTTACTAAGCGCTTGGAAAATATGATTTGGCAACAGATAGAGGCAATCCCTACCCAACAACAGGGTCACAGACTAGAAGGGGGAGACAGACAACAAAACAAAAGAAGTAGACAGACATCAATACCATCAAGATGGACACATGGAACCATAGATAAATGCACATCATTAATAAAATAAATAGAGCAATAAATATGTACAAATATATACAAGGGCTTTAGGGAGGGGAAGGAGGCAGAGCAGAGGGAGGGAGTAGGGGCAATGGGGAGGGGAGGAGGAGCAGCAGGGAAGGGAGGTCTCAGTCAGGGAAGGCCTTCTGGAGGAGGTGAGCTCTCAGTAGGGCTTTGAAGAGGGGAAGAGTGTTAGTATGGCAGACTTGAGGAGGGAGGGCAATCCAGGTCAGAGGCAGGACATGGGCCGGGGTCGAGGACGGGAGAGGCAGGAATGAGGCACAGTGAGGAGGATAGTGGCAGAGAAGCGGAATGTGCGGGCTGGGCTGAAGGAGGAGAGAAGGGAGGAGTAGGAGGGAGCAAGGTGATGGAGAGCTTTGAGGCCAATAGTGAGGAGTTTTTGCTTCCACTGGAGAATTTTTGAGGAGGGGAGTGACATGCCCAGAACGTTTCTGCAGAAAGATAATCCGGGCAGCAGAGTGAAGTGGGAAGAGACAGGAGGATGGGAGATCAGAAAGGAGGCTGATGCAGTACTCCAGTCGGGATATTATGAGAGATTGCACCAGCAAGGTAGCAGTTTGAATGGAGAAAAAAGGGCAGATCTTGGCGATGTTGTGAAGGTGAGTCCGGAAGGTTTTGGTGATGGATTGGATGTGTGAGGTGAATGAGAGAGCATTCCAGAGGGTCACTGGAGGAGACTCAGGGATGGAGAGGGGAGAGTCGGGGGTGGTGAATGATCTGTGCTGGTTCACTGGAGCAAGTCAGGGATGGAAAAGTGAGAGTTAATACTTTCTAATAGCAGCTTATTTATTCTGTCTCCATCTCATCCCTTTCACCATTCCTGCTCACGACCTCCCTCCTGCCCGGGAACGCCCTCCCCCTTCACAAGTGATGGACACTCTTTTCCTATCTTCAATAATAATAATAATGTTGGTATTTGTTAAGCGCTTACTATGTACAGAGCACTGTTCTAAGCGCTGGGGTAGATACAGGGTCATCAGGTTGTCCCACGGGAGGCTCACAGTTAATCCCCATTTTCCAGATGCGGGAACCGAGGCACAGAGAAGTTACGTGACTCACCCACGGTCACACAGCTGCCAAGTGGCAGAGCCGGGATTCGAACCCATGACCTCTGACTCCCAAGCCCGGGCTCTTTCCACTGAGCCTTGCTGCTTCTCAAGGCTCTACTAAAATCCCATCTCCTCCAGGAAACCTGCTCTGACTAATTTATCATCACCCAACCCTATTTCCCCGCCCCCCACCGTGACATCCATGCACTTGAAACCATACCTACTAAATACATAAGGATAGAGGAGGAAGAAAGATCAGTCAGTCAATTAATAGTATGTACCACGTGCTCCCTTTGTTCCGTACATTTGCTCCCTTTGTTCCGTACATTGTATTCAGGCCCGATTGAGTAGAGCACAGTAGTAAGTGCTTATTAAGTGCTAAAAGAGCTAAAACATTCTATCCCTGACCGCAAGGAGTTTACAGTCTAGCAGGGTATTGCACCTACCTCAGTGCTTAGTACAGTGCTTGGCACGTAGTAAGCACTTAAATACCACAATTAGCAGCATAGCCTAGCAGAAAGAGTAGGGGTCTGGGAGTCATAAGACCTGGGTCCTAAGCCCGGCTCCGCCACTTTGCTGGGTGACCTTGGCAAATTACTTAACTTCTTTGCCTCAGTTTCCTCACCTGTAAAAGGGGGGCTCAATTCTACTCCTTTCTACTTAAACTGTGAGTCCCATTTGGGACAGGGCCTATGCCCAATCTGATTAACTCGTATCTACCCCCGTGCTTAGTACAGTGTTTGACACATAGAAAGTTCTCAATAAATAGCATTGAGTGATTAATAAGTATGATAATTATTATTATGAGGACAACACTAAAATAATTTAGACATCTAATGAAGAAGAAAAATTGGGTATGTAGATGAGTGAGAACCAATCTATCAGGATGAATTTGCTGTGAAATAAATATCTAAATTTATTTATAATATGCGTGAGTGTCACAGGTATAAATTCACCAGCGCTTTAAGGGTGGCTGCTGGGTTGCCACGGCTGGGGTGTTATGAATGACTTAGGGAAGGCTTCAAGAAGTGGAGGGCCTTGAAGATGGGGGAGAGTTGTGATCTATCCGAAGGCGGGGGGCGGGGGGAAGGAATTTCAGGCAAAGGTAACAGCAGGAGCGAGGGGTCAAAGGTGGACGAGTGGAGAAGTTGCCCGGAAGGAGCCTGTGACCCAGGGAGTAGTGGGTTCCCAAGAGAGCCCAGAGGGAAGACGGAGGCTGCTGAGGGAGACGGTCCTGAAGCCCATCGACAGGAGTTTCTGCTTCAAGCTGAGGAAGATGGGAGACATGGGAAGGTTTGAGGAGTGGGGAGAGAGAGAGCGTGAGCGTGTGTGTGTGTGTGTGTGTGTGTGTGCGCGCGCGCGCGCGCTGACACCACCACGCTTCATGAAGATGATCGGAGCAGGATGTGGAGTACAAGGGGGAGCGGACAGAGAGCCTGGAAACGGGGCCGGGGGCGCGGGGCGGGGCCGAGGGGGCGGAGGAAGCAGAGAAACCCAAACGTTCCCCCGGCTGCACCCGGAGCCGCGGACACTCCTCGGGCAGGAGGCCCGAGTCAACGATTCCTGGTTATCCAGATGGGAATCCAATTACCCAAGTCGGGAACACGTTGATGATGCAAAGCCCGTCTCTTCCTCCCCATCCTCCTCCCTTCCTTAGGCATCACTCGGCCTCACAACCTCCCATGGCTTCAGCTACCACCTCTATGGATGATTCCCAAATCTGAATCTCCAGCCCTGATCTCTCTCCCTCTCCGCAGTCTCGCATTTCCTCCTGCCTTCAAAACATCTCTACTTGGATGTCTCACCAACATCGCAAAATCACAGAACTCCTTATCTTCCCACCCAAACCCTATCCTCCCGTTGATTTTTCCCATCACCGTAGACGGCACCATCATCCTTTCTGCCTCACAAGCCCATAACCTGGGCGTTAGCCTCAACTCATCTCTCTCTCATTCAATCCACATATTCAATCTGTCACCAAATCCTGTCGGTTCACGCTCGTTGCGAGCAGGAAATGTTATACTGCACTCTCCCAAGTGCTTAGCACAGTGCTCTGCACACAGGAAGTGCTCAAAAAAATACGGTTGACTGGCAGACTGGCTAAAATTCGCCCTTTCCTCTCCATTCAAATTGTTACCATGTTAATCCAAGCACTTCTCCTATCTCACCTTGATTCCTGCATCAGCCTCCTTGCTGCCCTCCCCGCCTCCTGTCTCTCCCTACTCTAGTGATCCTGGTAGTGGTAGCTGGTCCCGGAGGTGGGGGTGGAGGGGATTCGCTCCTGGGTCCACGGGAGACCGGGGAGAAGGGCCAGCGGGGGCGCGAGGGAGGAGGGATGGGACCGGATAGCGGAACCCTCCTGGCCCAGGCGACGGGAACCGACACTTGCAGGTAGCAAAGAAGAGGCATGGAGACTGACACTTGCAGGTAGCAAAGAAGAGGCGTGGAGACCGACACTTGCAGGTGGCAAAGAAGAGGCGGCGGGAGGCTGGCGGCGGCCCAGCCGGTTGGGGATAGTGACGGGGCTTGGCCTCCCTCCCGCGTTGTCCGGGCGCTCCGGAGGCCCGGGAGTCAACCGCGCCGAGGCGCCTTTCCGCCCTAGAAGCAACGCAGCTCACTCACCTGGTCGCGCTGCACCGCCCGCCTTCCCGCCCTCCTGTCCCGCGCACCCACTCGGGCGAACGGTGGCCGGGACCGGGGCTCCCCGCAACCCGCGCCCCGCCGCCCGACGGCGACGCGGAGCTCGGCGCGGCGATGGAGGTGGAGGTGACTGTGGGCCTCCCCGTCTCGTAATCTCACCCACCGGGTGTTCGCTCGGAGAAAGACAAACCAAAAGAATTGTTTTTGCATAATGACGCGCGGGGGGTGCGGGAAGGAGGAAGTTGGACCTGCTAAATTTAGCAAGGGCTCACGCCCCCGGGGTTGAGACCCACCCCCGCATTTCACCGGGTCTGGGCTAAGTTTAGCTCGGCCGAGCGGCGCTTCTCTGGAGAGCCGACACAGAAACCCCCAGCAGGATGTGGCCAACGGTGGGGCCCTGACGTCACGGCAAGCCCGCCCCAAACGCCACCGCCGTGGCTTTGCAGGGGCGCCCGGGGGCCTCTGGAAAGCCACCATCCACTTGTCTCCTCACCAAGCCCCCCTCCCCTGGCCCCTGAGCCCCCGCCCGAGCCCCTCGTCCCGTAACGGCCCCCAGCTTCCTCCCTAGGCCGCACCGAATCCAGGGCCGAGCTGCAGGCCGGCCGGCGGTGGGTCCCGACAGGCCGGAGAGCCCCCCGCCCCCCGTACACCCACACCCCCACGAGGGACCCAGGGGAGCGAGGGAGACCCCGCACCGGGCTCGCCTCAACCCCTCCGCCCCGGCGCCCCACGTCCCCGCCAGCCGGGAAACGGCTAGGGCCGGCTGGACAAAACGAGGCAAGCCTCCTCGCTCGGGGTGGGGGCGATGTGTCTGTGACAAGACGGACAATGCTACCCGTTGGTCCGGTGGCCCGCCGGTGCGGTGGTCCGGGGGCCCGCCGGTGCGGTGGTCCGGGGGCCCGCCGGTGCGGTGGCCCTCCGGCCCGGGCCGCAGGGAGGGTTCCCTGGACCGTAGCGGTGTGAGCTGGTCCTGGTGGTCCGGCTCCCTACCTCCCCACCTACGTGTCGCCCCGAGAGAGGAGTTGGGCCGCCCCCCCCCCTCCAGCCCCTCGGTCCGAGCTCTGGCCCTTCCCGCTAGCGCGGACACGAACTACGGCAGAGCAGCGGAGGCCGGGGCTGAGCCGCGGAGCCCCGGGCCGAACCGCGGAGTCCCGGGCCGAACCGCCTCCGGGACTGAGAACTTCGCACCCGGGAACAGATGTGAACCAGCAGGAGAACGGGAGGAAACGCGGCGACCTCGGGGAGGGAAACAGACTCGTCCGGAGTTGGCGGGACGCAATCCCCGTGCAGTGCGACGCGGGACGGGCAGGAACGGCTCCGGGGGGCCGGGAGACGAGGCACCAGGCGTTCGCGGGGGCTGGGAGGCTCTCGAGCAGACGGCGAGGCGGGGGGCTTTCGGGGCTGGAGAGCCTAGGAGGAGCCCACGGGGAGCCAGAGAGGCTCTAGGAGTGCTCTGCGGGGGCTGCTGTCGGATGGCTCTGGGAACCGGAGAGTTCTGGGTGGGGGGCTTTCGGAAGGCACTGGGGACCAGGGGGCTCGGATAAGGGGGCTCTCCGGGTGCTCTGGGGGACCAGGGGGGCTCTAGGGAGGGCTCTGGGGCCGGGGGCTCTCAGGGGGCTCTGGGAGGGCGGGGTAGGCGAGGGACTCTCGGCCCTGCAGAACCATCTAAAGCCCAGGAATCCCTTAAGGGTTCTGCGCCGGCCACTCTCCGGCCTACCAACCCTAAGAGGTGTCGAGCCGAAGCAGGCTGGTGGGCTCCGGGACTCCCGGGGGCAGGGCCGGCTGGCAGGAGAGGAGCTGAGGAGAGCGATCCGTCCCAGCCTGAAACCAGCGCGCGGTTAGTAGGTTCGGAGACCAGCGTTTTGGGGCAGGAGGAGCGGAAAACCTTTCTCTCATCGCGGCCTCTTTCCACATTCGCTCCGAGTTTAGGCTCGACAGGGGGTTTGCCCCGACTTTAGCCCCAACCCCTTTTCAGAGCAGGATGCAGCGCCTGGAAGCCAGGGGATCATTGGAAAGCGGGGGCGGGAGGAGTGTCTCTGGAAGAGGACCCCAGCCGTCCCGACGGCTCTCAAAATAGCAAAAGCGAACAGGAAACCGCAGGGCTCAGTTGGAAGTCGACCCGTACTCCGAGGACCGCCCCTCCCCACCCCCGGTGACCCCGCCAAAGTCCCGCAAGATGACCGCACCGGATCATGTCGCTAACGGGCTGAGGCGTCGGCGGGGGAAACCGTGAACCAGTTCTACTTTTACCGCTGGATTCCCGCCCGCGCGCGTGGGCGGTCGTTTTGACCGCTTGTCTGTCTGCCTGCCCCTCTGTCTGTCCGTCCTCCCGCCCATCCGTCTCTCTGACGGCCGCCGGCCTGGTCTCACGTCTGCCCGTCCTCCCGCCCAGCTGCTCGTCCGTCCGTCCGTCCGTCCGTCCGTCCGTCCACCCGGGGCCCTTCCCCTCTCCCCTCCCCCCTCGCTCTCTGTCTGCTGGTGCTTCTCTCACACCCAAGGGGCGCGCGTCGCTCAGGAGAAGCGACTCCACCCACGCGGAAAGTGACGAGTCGTAAACTTTCCCGCCCGAATTCCGCGGGAAGGGCGGCTCCGGGCGCCGGTTGCCGCCAGAGTGGTGGGAGGGGAGGGGGGCGAAGCCAGCACCCGGGCCGGGTTCACCGGGTCGGGTCGGGCCGGGCCGCTTGGTCTCTCTCGGAGCTCGCCCACCCGTCGAGCAGGCCAGCCTTCCTTCCCCTCGCTCGCCGACCGGGAAACCCCACCCGCGGGCAGGGGCGGGCGAGGGTGGCCGGACTCCCTGAGCGCTGACCCTCGCCTCCCGCCTCCCTTGGGTCACACAGTCCGGAGCCCCCAAGGCACCCCCTACTCCCCGCCGAAAGAGGAGGAAGCACGCCAAGAACCGCTGCTCTGGCCCCTAAGCCCGTGCTCTGCTCGCCGCAACTCTGCCCAGCGACTCGTCCCGGGCCAGTGAGCTCCACTGTCCTCAGGAGCCCAGCCGAGCCCCGGCTGAGGGCATCGCCCAAGCTTCCGGGATCACAGACGGGCACCGGACTCCCTCTCCGTCTCCTCTCGTCTGCTGCTCCGGGGGTCGGTTCCGCCTCCGCAGGCTCCCTGGGCGGCCCCCGCAGGCGCGGTCCTGCTCCCCGACAGGCGAGGAGGGATCCCGAGGCTGCCACAGTCTCGGGGGCGAGTTTGGAGGCGGGCACCTGGCGGAGCCTCGGGGGCTGAGGAAGCCGGGGGCTAGGCCTCACGCCCAATCGGCTAGCATGGTGCCCGGTCCCTGACCAGTCTCCAACGCGGCCGCCTTCACGACTCTAGGGAGCGTCGAAGGCTACCGAGCTGGACACTGCTGGAGTTCCGCGGCCGAGGCTCTCCGGCAAGAGTCGGCCGCCTCCCCCTGCTCCCTGCTGCCTCCCCAGCTCCCCAAAAGGGCCGCTGCGGACCCTCCCTGAAAAGGAAGAAAACCAGTCTTAGCCCCGTGGCCAGGGCCCAGCGTCAGGCACCGGACGCCAAATGGAACAGGGATAGCAGGGCCCGAGACCCTCTCTGGCCCAACTCCGGCCCTCCGGGGCTCTGGGCCCCGGCTAATCTGGGGTCTGAAGTTCCACCCGCCCGCATCTCTGCTAGCTACCCGCCCGTCTGTCCATCCTCCCGTCCCCCTTCCCCGTCTGCACGCCCGCCTCTCTGCTAGCTGTCCGTCCAACCACCCCACCACCAGTTTCCCTCCCCCGACTGCCCGTCCGTCCTCCCGCCTCTCTGCTACCTGCCCATCCATCCGTCTGCCTGTTCCCCTCCCCAGTGTGTCCGTCCATCCGCCGCCCTGCTAGCTGCCCAACCGTCTGTCCACTCGCCCGCCCGTTCCCCTCCCCCCGCCTGCCCATCCGCCTCTCTGCCAGCTGCCCATCCATCTGCCTGTTCCTCTGCCCCGTCTGCCCGTCTGCTAGCTGCCGGTCCATCCATCCGTTTCCCTTATCAAGCGCTTAGTACAGTGCTCTGCACACAGTAAGCGCTCAATAAATACGATTGATGATTAATTCCCCTCCCGCGTCTGTCCTCCGGCCGCGTCTCTGCTAGCTGCCCATCCGTCCACCCATTCCCCTCCCCCGCCTGTCGGTCCACCCGCCTGGGATGGGGGCGGGAGGGGAGTTGGGGGGGCTCCACAGAGAAGACATGCCCAGGTGTGGGCCTTTTCAGTCCTGATTGATGGGAAACTCTCAGTGGAGGCCAGAGGGCTGAGATGAGCTAGGAGGGAGAGAGTCAAGTCCGGCCCGGCCCCCACGGCTGAATCCCGGGACTCCCAACGCGAGAGGGGACAAGGGAGGCTAAGCACCTTCGAGGGAAGACCGCCGACCCCGGCAGTAAGACCTGTGGCGGCGGCCCCGAGACGTGTCCTCTGCTCTGCGACCTGCTCTGAGCCAGGCCCGTCCTATCCCGAGACCAGTCCGCTACCCGTCCGCCCTCCGCCCCCAATCCACTCGCTCCAGTCAAACCCCAGGTCAGGGCAGCTGGAGCCCCGCCCCCGTCCTCTGCTCTTCATATAGGCTTCTACCAATCAAGCAAGCATGTTTTTTGAGCACTTACTGTGTGCAGAGCACTGTACTAAACGCTTGGGAGAGTACAATAACAGCACTGGTAGATTCCCTGCCCACAAAAAAAAAAAAGACCTCCTCCCTCAGGGTCTACTCCCTTTGGAGTTCCACAGCAGCGTGGTTTCCTAAAGCTTCTACACTAGAACAGCCCCTAGCTCCCTTCTTTGCCTGGCCCACTTGAGCCTGGAGAGTTGGGTGAAAAATGGGGAAGAGGAGCTCCCGCTAGACTGTGAGCTCTCTGAGGGTAGGGATCGTGTTTACTTATTCTATTGTGTCCGCCCAAGAGTTCAGGTCAGTGCTCTACACAGAGTAAGCATCCAATACAAATTTTACTGATTGACTGAGGACATGTACTAATAATTACAACTGCGGTATTGCTTAAGCGCTCACTAAGTGCGAAGCACTGTTCTGAGCACTGGGGTAAACAGGAGTTAATCAGGTGGGACACAGTCCCTGCCCCACATGAGGCTCACAGTCTAAGGAGGCGGTGAAGGCAGCCAGAGGTCCCCCGTCCCATCTGGAGACGCCCTTTCTTTGTCCTCCCCAGCTGCTGCTGCTGCCGCCACGGCCACGGGGGCGGGGGTGGAGGGCTGGGGGGGGGGGAGATGGAGAGGTGGGGGCTGCTCCTGCTGGCCACCCGGTGGGTGGTGGTTGGTACGAGCTGCACCTGCCAATGCAGTATTGTCTGTGGCGTTAATTAACATGCCATTAATTAACATATGCTATTTCCCTCTCCTCCTAGATTCTAATGGAGACGTTAAATAAAACGGTAATTAATTAGTCCTAAGAAACAAAACCTCTTCAGCTCTTTAAAGGACAAGACTTTAACCCCTTCCCTTCTGACAGACGTTCACTCTCCCCACCTTCGAAGTCTTATTAAAATCACATCTCCTCCAAGAGGCCTTCCCCAACTAAGTCCTCATTTCCTCTTCTCTCACTCCCTTCTGCATCACCCTTGCACTAGGACGGGCACCCTTTATTCATACCTCCCTTAACCCCATGTCACTTGTGTACATAGCTTCAATTTTTGGTATATTACTGTCTGTCTCTCCCTCTAGACTGTAAGCTCATTGTGGGCAGGGAACGTGTCTATCGACCCTGCTGAATAGTACTCACTCGAGCGCTTAGAGCAGTGCTTTGCACACCGTAAATGCTCAATAAATGATCGATCGATTGACTGATTCTACACTCTATGTTAATCAAAGTTACTAGGTCTTACCCTCCTCTCCTGTACCTCCTCCCCATCAATCGATCAATCAATCACATTTATTGAGCTAAGTGCAGGGCATCGTAGCTGGAGGTTGGGAGAGTTCAATAGAATTAGGTAGATTTGATCCCTATTCTCGAGGAGCTTACAGTCCAACAGAGGTGACAGACTAAAATGGATGACAGATAGGGAAAGCAAAAGAGTATTAAGATATATGCATATAAGTGCTACTTGGGGGACAGTGTGAGACCCTAATGGTTTGGGTGACACAAAAGTGCTCCAGTGGCAGTAGGAGGGAAATAGGTTGAAGAGATGAGAGATTAATCAGGGAAGTTTTTCCTTGCTGCTGCTGCTGCTGCTGCTGCTGCTGCTCCTTTATGACTTCTGCTACTTCAAACTGCCTCTGTCCTGCTCCAGTGCTGCCCTCTTCTGCTCAACCACTCTTCCACTCCTCCCTCATTAATAATGATGGTATTTGTTAAGCGCTTACTATGTGCCAAGCACTGTTCTAAGCACCGGGGTAGATACAAGGTAATCAAGTTGTCCCACATAGGGCTCACTGTCTTAATCCCCATTTTAAAGAGGAGGTAACTGAGGCACAGAGAAGTTAAGTGACTTGCCCAAACTCACACAGCTAAGTGGCAGAGCCGAGATTAGAACTCACAACCTCTGATTCCCAAGCCCGTGCTCTTTACAGTAAGCCACGCTGCTACCTCATTGACACCGCCCCCCGCCCACAACCTCGACTATTCCAAAGCTATTCCAAAACTTTAACTCTGTCCTGGGTCCCTCCACTGCCTCACTCTCTAGAGACCTCACTATCAACTTTTGTTGGTAAAATAGAAACCATCAAGCGTGAACTTTCCAAAGTCCCTCCACCCATCTCCTCATCATTCTACTGCCCTCTCCCGATCCGTCTCTTCTTCCCCAGAAGTTTCTCAAGATGTTATGGAGAGACTCTTGGGAAATCAATCATATTTACTGAGCTCTTTCTGCCTGCAGAGCACTGTACTAAGCACCTGGGAGCACACAATATAAGCGAGTTGGTAGACATATTCCCTGCCTACAGGAGCTTAGAGTCTAGAGTGGGACACAAAATTTAAAATAAATTATGGATGTGTACATGAGTGCTGCGGGGCTAAGGGTGGGGTGAACAAAGAGGACAGATACAAGTGCAAGGGTGGATGCAGAAGGGAGAGGGAGTAGGGGAAATGAGGTCTTAGTCAGGAAAGGCCTCTTGGAGGAGAAGCAGGACGGCCTAGTGGAAAGAGCATAGGTCTACAAGTCAGAGGGCCTGGGTTCTAATAATAATAGTAATAATAATGGTGGTTGTTAAGTGCTTACTATGTGCCAGGTACTGTTCTAAGCACTGAGGTAGATACAAGGTAATTGGGTTGGACACAGTCCCTCTGCCACATAGGGCTCACAGTCTTAATCCCCATTTTACAGATGAGGGAACAGAGGCCCAGAGAAGTGAAGTGACTTGTCCAAGCTCAGATACTAGACAAGTGGCAGACCTGGGATTAGGACCCCAATTCACCACTTGTCTTCTGTGACCTTGGGCAAGTCAACTTCTCTTTGCCTCAGCTTTCTCATCCACAAAATCAATTGATCATGTTGATTGAGCACTTACTAAATGGGGATTAAGACCATGAGCCCCGTGTGGAATATGGACTGTGTCTATCTCTAAACTGATTTTCTTGCATCTGTCCCAGCACTTAGTACAGTGTCTGGCAACACAGTAAGTGCTTAAATGCCATTAAGAAAAAGAGACGTGATTTTAATAAGGCTCTGAAGGTGGGGCGAGTGACAGAATTTTGTATATGAACAAGAAGGGAGTTTCAGGCCAAAGACAAGATATGGGAAAGGGGCCGGTGGTGAGATAGACTAGAGTGAGGTACAATGAGTAGGTTGAGGTTTGAGGAGCAAAGTGAAAGGTGGGTTGTGGTAGGAAATCAGCGAGATAAGATATGAGGGGGCAAAGTGATTTTAAAGCCACTGGTAAGGAGTTTCTGTTTGATGCAGAGGTGAATAGGCAACCGCTGGAGTTTCTGGAGGATTAGGGAAACAAGGACTGAAATATTTTTTTTTAAGAAAAATGATTCAGGCAGTAGAGTGAATTATGAACTAGAGTAGAACAGGTGCTTGGATTAATAGGGTAGCAGTTTGCATGGAGAGGAAAGGGCGATTTTTAGCGATGTTGTGAAGGTTGAACCAACGGGATTTGATGACAGTTATTCCCATTGCTGTAGACAGCACCACCACCCTTCTGTCTCACAGGCCCATAAACTTGGTGTTATCCTTGGCTCATCTCTCTCATTAAACCTACGTATTCAATCTATCAATAAATCCTTTCTGTTCAATCTTCACAACATCGATAAAATCCATCGTTTCCTCCCCCCTTCAAATTGAAACCACATTAACCCAAGTATTTATCCTAGCCTGCCTTGATCACTGTTTTAGCCTCCTCGCTGACCTCCCTGCCTCCTGTCTCTCCTCACTTCAGTCCATTGTTTACTCCGCTGCCCAGATCAATTTTCTACAAAGTCCTTCAGTCTATGTTTACCCACTCAAGAACCTCTGGTAGTTGCTCACCTATCTCTGCATCACATAGAAACTTCCTTCCATAGGCTTTAAAGCACTCAATCACCTTGCCCCCCGTACCTCACCTCACTGCTCTTCTATTACAACCCAACCCACACACTTCACTCCTCTAATGCCAACGTACGCGCAGTACGTCGATCTCTCTATCTCACCTCTGACCCTTCGAGTCCACGTCCCGGAACGCCCTCCCTCTTCTAGACTGCGAGCCCGCTGTTGGGTAGGGATTGTCTCTATCTGTTGCCGAACTGTATTTTCTGAGCGCTTAGTACAATGCTCTGTACACAGTAAACACTCAATAAATGCGATTGAATGGACGAATGAATGAATATCCGACAATTAGTCTCCCCATCTTCGAAGTCTTATTGAAGGCACATCTCCAAGAAGATTTTCCTGACTAAGCCCTCATTTCCTCTTTTCCCACTCCCTACTGAGTCACCCTGATTTGCTCCCTTTATTGCCCACCCCCATCCCCAGCCCCAGAGGACTCATGTACATACCCATAATCTACTTATTTATATTAATGTCTGTCTTCCCCTCTGGACCATGAGATCGCTGTGGGCAGGAAATGTGTCTACCAACTCAGTTTTATTGTACTCTCCCAAGAATTTGGTACAGTGCTCTGCACACTGTAAGCACTCAATAAATACGATTGATTAATTGATTGGCAGATTGAACACGTGGACTGAATGAGAGAGATGAGTCGAGGATAATGCCCAAGTTATGGGCTTGTGATATAGGGAGGGTGGTGGAGGAGAAGCAGCATGGCTCATTGGAAAGAGCACGGGCTTGGGAGTCAGAGGTCATGAGTTTGAATCGCGGTTCTGCCACTTGTCAGCTGTGTGACTGTGGGCAAGTCGCTCCACTTCTCTGGGCCTCAGTTAACCTCATCTGTAAAATGGGGATTAAGACTGTGAGCCCCACGTGGGACAACCTGATTCCCCTGTGTCTACTCCAGTGCTTAGAACAGTGCTCTGCACATAGTAAGCGCTTAACAAATACCAACATCATTATCTACAGTAATGGGAAAGTCATGGGGATGGCCGGGTTTGGGTGGGAAGATCTGTTTTGTTCTGTTTTGACAAGTTAAGCTTGAGGTGTCCGGAGGACATCCGAGTAGAGATATCCCGAAGGCAGAAGGAAATATGAGACTACAGAGAAGGAGAGAGATCAGGGTAGAGATGGAGATTTGGGAATCATCTACAGAGACGGCAGGGCAAAGGGAGGGAGAAACCCTAAAACAGCCATCGAGGGAAGAAGGGAGGTGGGGTGGGAACCTCTGTTCCCAAGGAGCATTACAGATGGGTGGGTTAGTCACTCAGCCACTCGGAAGTGGGAGTCTGGAAGAGATGACCTCTCAGGACCCCACCCCACTCTGAGAATACAGGACTCTGATTCAACTGGTTTTTTTCCCTCCGGCCCAACACACCCAGGGTTGGCTAGTTGCCTTGACCCATCGGAGTTACAAGCTGCTCTGGATTCTGCCCCGGCCCCCACCCCCATTCTTGCCACCATACAGTCAAGAATCCTGGGGTCCAATGAGAGAGGGCCGGCAGCTGGGGTTGCCCGGCTCCAAGTCAGTGGTTGACAGGGCAGGAGGTTCGGGTGGCCTTGAATTTCCAGAGTGTTCCCTCATGGGAATCTGTGCTGGGAGGGAGACAGACTGGTCCGATCTCAAAGGCCCCTACTTTGGCCTCGGTGCTCTTCCCCCCAAAACTGCCTCATCTTGTCTTTTTCGGTACTGATAATTTGGTCAGGCACCGCCGGGCGCCCACACCAGGCCAGACCGGGACCCCAGACAATTCCCCAAATTTGGCAGCATCTGTGCCTTTCCAGACGACTGTCTGAATAAACCCACAACACATTGGGAAAGTGATAATTAGCGATAGACTTGGTATGAATAGTCCACATAAAATTCCTCTTTATCACGATTGGTGTCGACAAAGGGCATCGCAAGAGAACACAGAAATACTGGGGTGAAGCAGTGTGTTCATCTTTAAGGAGGGGTTCAATGGGGTCAAACAGCACAAACCTCATTCTAAGTTACTGCCTATTTTGTCTAAGGGCAGAGGGCTCTCAAAGCCCCAGTTCTGATCTGCGATCCTCTCCTCAGGGCATTCTGTGGTTTGGGAGCAGAGGGGACTGCCGGGGGGCGGGGGGGGGGGAGGGGTCAGGCAGTGGGGAAGGCACTTTTGAAAGACAACAGAAGTGTTGGTCCATTGCAAACAAGCTGTCCTCTCCCGCCAAATAGCCAAGACCCCAGCTCCTCCCCACAGGTTTGGAGTTTCATGAGTGAACACTGCTCAGGCCTCCCCACCACCCCTGTCTGCTCTCCAGGTCTATTGGCCAAAAACAAGGACAAGTGAGGTCTCTGATGGGGGTGGGGGAGGGGGGTCCTTAGTCTGAAAATAAACTCAGCTCCTACCTCTATAGGAAAAGGCAGAGGAGAAGACCTCACTGGGCAAAGAGGCTCTTATTTCCAACCCCCTACGACACCTGAGACAGATACCCAATCAACAATCCCTCTGCCATCATGTGACCACAAGAAATTGAACTCATTATTTTCCCTCCTAAACAACCTCTTCCTCCTATTTTTATTTTTTTACGGTATTTTGTTCAGTGTTCATTATGTGTGAGGCACTGTTCTAAGTGCTGGGGTAGATACAAGCTAATCAGGTTGGATACAGTCCAGGTTCCACTTGGGGCTCACAGTCTTAATCCTTACTTTACAGATGAGGCATTCGAGGCCCAGAGAAGTGAAGTGACTTGTCCAAGGTCACACAGCAGACAAGGGGCAGAGCTGGAATTAGAACCCAGGTCCTCTGATTCCCAGGCTCAGTCACTTTCCACTAGGCCTCGCTGCTTCTCCTGTTGCTGGGATCACACCATTACCCTTCCCTTACTTCCACTCGCTAATTCACCCCTCTGTCCAAATTCAATCTCCTTCTGAATCCTGCTGCTTTTTCCTTCAGTCAGTCCAGTCGGCCGGGCCATCCGAGCATCCGCTGTAATTAAGTGGCAAGGACCCACTTAATAAAATGCTGTCCAGAACACACAAATCCCTCTCTTTCACACAGGCCTCTGCAGCGTGGCTCAGTGGAAAAAGCCTGGGCTTTGGAGTCAGAGCTCATGAGTTCGAATCCCAGCTCTGCCACCTGTCAGCTGTGTGACTGTGGGCAAGTCACTTAACTTCTCTGTGCCTCAGTTACCTCATCTGTAAAATGAGGATGAAGACTGTGAGCCCCACGTGGGACAACCTGATCCCCCTGTGTCTACCCCAGCGCTTAGAACAGTGCTCTGCACATAGTAAGCGCTTAACAAATACCAACATTATTATATAAAACGGGAACTAAGACTGCAAGCCCCATGCGGAATAGGGACTGGGTCCAACCTGATTATTCCAAACCTACCCCAACACCTAGTGCTTGGCCCATAATAACCACTTAACAAATACCACCCTCACTGATATTGTTATTATTATCAATCAATAATCAATCATATATATTGAGCAATTGCTGTGTGCGGAGTGCTTACTGTGTGCAGGGCACTGGACTTTGCATTGGGAGAGTACAGCACAGCAATATAACAGACACATTCCCAGCTCACAATGAGTTTATAATTTGAAGGGAGACAGACACAGAAAGAAATTACAGATATGTACAAAAGTGCTATAGGGCACCGAATAGAAGGAGCAAATCAGGGTGATGCAAAAGGGAGTGGAAAAAGAGGAAATGAGGGCTTTGTAGGGGAAGACCTTGGAGGAGATGTGCTTTTAATAAGGCTTTGAAGGTGGGGAGAGTAATTGTCACATATGAAGAGGGAGGGCACTCCAGACCAGAGGCAGGAAATGGGCAAGAGGTCGGCAGCAAGACAGATAAGATTGAGGTACAGTGAATAGGTTGGCATTAGAGGAGTGAAGTGTGTGGGCTGGGCTGTAGTAGGAGAGTAGCAAGGTGAGGTGGGGAAGCGGTATGACCTAATGGACAGAACACAGGCCTAAGAGTCAGAAACTTGGGTTCTAATCCTGGCTCTGCCACTTGTCTGCTTTGTGACCCTTGGCAAGTCGCTTAACTTCTCTGGGCCTCAGTCACTTCGTATGTAAAACAGGGAGCCCCATGTAAGTCCCTTTTGGGACATGGACTGTATCCAACTTGATTACTTTGTATTTACCCCAGCACTCAGACAGGCTCAAACGATGAGCAGAGCCTTCAGTCTGCACTCATCAGACTAGGTGGGGACAAGGAGCACCTCTAACCTTGTTCAGGGAGGGAGTGGACTGAGCCATTCCCCAAGCCCTCTAATTGAGGGGCTCCCGGGGGAGCCCACCGGGGCAACTTTCACACAAACCACAGGAAACACTTCCTGTTATTACTGGGTGCTGTGAAACTGAAAGTAGCAGCAGGTTCCAGAGGGGCTGGGCTAAATCTGTGGAAGAGAGTCCTACGATGGGCCACTGGGGGACAGCCAAGGACGAGGGGTAGAATCGGAAGAGTTGGGGTGCTGGATGGTCCGTGCCAGACCATTGAGAGTCACGGACAGAGGGAAGATTCGGAAGTGTGGGACAGTCCATGCAGGGTCACCCGGGGGAGAGTCCAGGATATTCATTCATTCATTCATTCAATAGTATTTATTGAGCACTTACTATGCACAGAGCACTGTACTAAGCGCTTGGAATATACAAATCGGTAACAGATAGAAACAGTCCCTGCCCTTTGACGGGCTTACAGTCTAATCGGGGGAGACAGATAGACAAGAACAATGGCAATATATAGAATCAAGGGGAAGAGCATCTCATTAAAACAATAGCAAATAAATAGAATCAAGGTGATGTACATCTCATTAACAAAATAAATAGGGTAATGAAGATATATACAGTTGAGCGGACGAGTACAGAGCTGAGGGGATGGGATGGGAGAGGGGGAGGAGCAGAGGGAAAGGGGGGAGAAGAGGGTTTCGCTGCGGAGAGGTGAAGGGGGGTAGAGGGAGCAGAGGGAAAAGGGGAGCTCGGGAGTGCCAGGGGTGCAGGATGGCCCATGCTGGGTCAGTGAGGGGAAAGGCAGGGATGGAAAGGGTAGTTTTGGGGTGCTGGATGGTCCATCCCTAACCATGACAGTAGATGTCCAGGAGTACAACCTGCACCCAGTTGGGGGTTATGGGGATGACCAGATGGCGTTGCTCAGGAGTTAATGAAATGACAGATTCTTTCAGTTCAGGCTGGGTAGGAGGCTTGGCCTCTGGCTTGTTTCACAGCAGGACAATGAGGGCTGGGGCCTGCACAATGGTCATCGGGTTCCAGCACCCCTCTCTCTTTGGCCTTGAGCTCAGAGGTCTTGGGGGAACTCTAACTCCCAGAGCAAATCGTTTGCAGTGAATCTCCTAGAGAACTGAGGGCCTTTTCAGATCCCTTTCCCCCAAACCTCCCATCTTTAGGACAGGGACTTCTCCCAGACAACCCAGGATTCTGGGGTTGGGGAAAAGAGGAGCCTCAGAGCACAGGCCTGAGCTGTCTGAAGCTCCCCAGGATTGGAACGGGGAGAAGGATTTAGGGACGGATGCTCCACTTTTTAAACCTCCCACGCCAAGATTGAAGAGACTCTCGAGGGAGGGCCCACTTGATGCCAGACTGTAGAATCCCAATCTATGGGTGCAGGAGAGCATATCAGGACAAACTGACCAAAGAGTGGCAACTGGCTGTGGACAGCGAGCCTCACTGAAGAAGCTCTCACTTGTGAAGCAGAGAGGGTGGGCCGAGGAGGGGTGCAAGAGTGGGAGCAGAGAATGTGAGAGCTCAGCTGAAAAATAAGGTCACCCCTGAGGACATCGGGGGTCAGGAGCAGGGGGAAATTAAAGATTAGGAAGGGTTGTGGGAGTTGTGGGTGTGGGAGTCAATGAGGGAGGAATGGAAGAGTCGAATCATCAACCTATTGGGCTATATTATCTATTGAGGCCCTACTGTGTGCAGAACATATACTAAGCACCTGAGAAGGTACAAAAGAGTTGTTACCCATGAACCCTGCCCTGCTCAGGGGGTGAGGGGGGTCACTGGGGATGTGGAGGGGAGCCTCAGAGTCCAGAGGCCCTGGTGCAGACCAGGACAGACACCACATATTAGATCGGGGCGACAACCGACTTCGGGGGCAAGCCAGAGCCCTGGGGTGAGGATGCGGGCAAGATCGGCCTCGGTGGCTGGAGAGCAAGTGGGGTGGAAAGTGAAGAGCTGAAGGTGACATAGCCCCAGGTCTGCCCGAAGCCTGGCCTGACTGTCCCCTCCATTGCTTGGTTTGGATAATCAGATAATGAGCCCCTCCAAATAGCTACTTAATCTGAGCTCACAGGGGGGGTTCAGAGATTACCAGGAGCTCTGAGGCTCCTGCCAATTTCAGGGTTGGAGCAGATGACATGGACAAAAAGCAAGGGTTCCCTCAGTAGTGCCTAAAGAGTTAAATCCTTCCCAGCCCAAAGACACTAGCTGCTGGAGTGACTGACCAACAAGAGAGGGAACAGGAGGGGTAAGTGGGGGGAACACACCTGCTGCATTTCTAGAGAGGTCTGTTCCGGCCCTCATGGGTGCTCTATATTACCATAACCACTCCTGATACTCCTCCTTCTCCTCTTACTCTTCCTTCTTACGCCAACTTGTTACTCCTCCTCTGATTCCTCTTCATCCTCCTCCTCTTACTCTTCCTTTTCCTCCTTACTCCTCCTCCAATTCCTCTTCACCCTCCTCCTCATCACCACAGACCCTTTCCCCTGCCACCATCTCCTCCCTAGTGATCTCTGAGTGCCAGTGGTCTCCAGATCCAAGGAGGGCACACTCAAACCCCACTTTCCCAATCTGTGTGTACAGAAAAAGCCTGTGGGGACAAACTGACCAGACGGCTGTGCCCAGCTGTGGATGGCGAGCCTCCCTGGAGAAGCCCTCACTCAGCATCTCTATCCCCCTCCACAAATAAGATGGGTCAAAGGCCCTTGGTCTCTTCAGTCCTTCATTCATTCATTCAATAGTATTTATTGAGCGCTTACTATGTACAGAGCACTGTACTAAGCACTTGGAATGTACAATTTGGCAACAGACAGAGACAATCCCTGCCCATTGATGGTCTTACAGTCTAACTGGGGGAGACAGACAAAAACAATAACAATAAATAGAACCAGGGGGATGTACAACTCATTAACAAAATAAATAGGTAATAAAAATATATACAAATGAGCGGATGAGCACAGTGCTGAGGTGAGGGGAAGGGAGAGGGGGAGGAGCAGAGGGAAAGGGAGGGAAAAGGGGGCTTAGCTGAGGGGAGGTGAAGGGGAGCAGAGAGGGAGCAGAGGGAAAAGGGGAAGCTCAGTCTGGGAAGGCCTCTTGGAGGAGGTGAGCTCTCAGTAGGGCTTTGAAGAGGGGAAGAGAGTTAGTTTGGTGGAGGTGAGGAGGGAGGGCATTCCAGGACAGCGGGAGGACTTGGGCCAGGGATCGATGGCGGCATAAGCGAGAACAGGGGACGGTGAGGAGGTGGGCGGCAGAGGAGCGGAGCCTGTGGGGTGGGCAGTAGAAAGAGAGAAGGGAGGAGAGGTAGGAGGGGGCAAGGTGATGGAGAGCCTTGAAGTCTAGAGTGAGAAGTTTTTGTTTCGTGCGGAGGTTGATAGGCAACCAGTGGAGGTTTCTAAGAAGGGGAGTGACATGCCCAGAGCGTTTCTGCAGGAAGATTAGCCGGGCAGTGGAATGAAGAATAGACTGGAGCGGGGAGAGACAGGAGGAAGGGAGATCAGAGGGAAGGTTGACACAATAATCCAGCCGGGATATTACGAGAGCCTGTACCAGTAAGATGGCCGTTTGGGTGGAGAGGAAAGGGCGGATCTTGGGGGTATTATAAAGGTGAGATCGGCAGGTCTCGGTGACGGATTGGATGTGTGGGGTGAATGAGAGAGCTGAGTCAAGGATGACACCAAGGTTGAGGGCTTGAGAGACGGAAAGGATGGTCGTACCATCCACAGTGATAGGGAAGTCAGGAAGAGGACAGGGCCATCAGACCACTCTGGTGATCATTCCCACCTGGCTGGCACACCGCAGCCCTACCTTACCCTGGGCACTGAGGCAGCGAGCGTTCACCACAGGATGATGTCTCCAGGGTGGGTGGGCAGATAGACGGATGCCTGCCATATGCTCTGTGCGGGCCCCAGGGGGCAGGCCTGATCAGTCAGCTCCCTGTCCGGCTCCTTCTCCTGCTCCACCCAGGCAGAGATGCTCAGTGACCTGCCCAAGGACACACAGTGGGGCCCAGGAAGACGTGGAGCTGTAACCCAGACCTCCCGGCCACCAGGCCAGGCGCCGCAACCACCTGCCTCTCAGTCGGACCCGGGAACGCTGTCTCCTGCGTTTTCTCCGAGGCGAGGCAAAGCCCGGCCTAGACCCAGCCCCGGCCCAGCCCAACCTTCATCGACAGGCAGGCAAACCTGTAGTAGGGCAGCAGGGAGGCAGGACAACAGGGCTCTACTCGGAGAAGATTCTGCAGCCTCCAACCCCCATCTCCACCCTTGCACAGCCACGAGCGTCCCCTGCTCTCTGGGGCTAGGGGGTGGGGCAGGGGTACAGGGACACATTGCCAGCTCCCCTGAAACTGTCTGAACTTCCAGGAAAGGGGTCCCTTGGGCTTGGCATCCAGCAGAGATGGTTGAGGTAGCCATCCCCTAGACACTGCTGTATGCTCAGAATAGTCCCTGAGAGTCACAAGCAGAATCAAACTGCCTTAAACTGGCCTGGGGAGGGGCTTAGCTGGGGAGGACAGCGTGCAGGGGTGCGGAGAGCTCAGCTGGGGAGGAAGGTGAGCAGGACCAGGGAGAAGATGGTGAGCAGGGCCGGAGGAGAGCGCAGCTGGGGAGGACGGCAAGCATGGCCGAGGGAGAGCACGGCTCGGGAGGAAGATGAATAGGGTCGTGGGAGAGCACGGCTGGGGAGGGCGGCGAGCAGGGCTTGGGAGGGAAAACACAGTTGGAACAGGCCCTCAGAGATGTACCCGGTTGGAAGCCAGGCTATGGGCTAAACACTTTCGGTAACCAATGCTCAGGCGGGCCCAGGGAGGAGTGGCAGCCCACACCTGTTTGCGGGGCTTCTGCTCAAGCTGCACTGGGGAAGAGGGGTCTCCATTCTCACAAGCTTCGGGGGCACATAATTGGGGAACAGTAAAGCACTGTTTCTAAATCCCCAACTGACTTTCTGCCCCCGTTGGGTTGCGCTTTTTGTTTTTTTTATGGTACGTGTTAGGTGCTTACTATGTGTCAGACCCTGCACTAAGCACAGTCCATAATCCACATGGGGCTCATAGTCTTAATTCCCATTTTACAGATGAGGTAAGTGAGGCACAGAGAAGTTAAGTGACTTGCCCAAGATCACACAGCATTCATTCAATCATATTTATTAAACACTTTCTGTGTGCAGAACAGTGTACTAAGCACTTGGGAAAGAACAATACAACAATAAACAGTGACAGCAGACACATGATGGAGCTGGGATTAGAATCCATGTCCTTCTGACTCCTAGGTCTGTGCACTATGCACTGGGCCATATTGCTTCTCAGAGATCCTTTGCCTGCACAAGTGTGGATGCATACGAACACACACACACATCCCACCCCCAACACCCCCACTTTCCCCATCTTCAAAGCCTTACTAAAGTCACATTTCCTCCAAGAGATGCCTTCCCCAGCTAAGCCCTCATCTCCCCTATTTGTCCTCCCTTCAATGTTGCCTATGCACTCGGATCTGTACCCATTAAGCACTTGATACTCATCCCACTCTCATCCCCACAGCACCTACGTACATAGCCGTAATTACTTTTAACTCCTGTCTCTCCCTCTAGACTGTAAGCTCCTTGTGGGCAGGGAACATGCCTAGCCACTCTGTTAAATTATACTCTCCCAAATGCTTAGCTCAGTATTCTGCACATGGTAAGAGCTCAATAAATATGACTGATAGAATGACACTCACAGCAGTCTCTGCAGGGCTGCAGTTCGTAATAATTATGACATTTGTTAAGCACTTACTACATGCCTAGCACTGTTCTAAGCTCTGGGGAGGATACAAGGTAATCAAGTTGTCCCACTTGGGGGTCACGGTCTTAATCCCCATTTTAAAGATGAGGTAACTGAGGCACAGAGTAGTTAGACAGCTTACCCAAAGTCACACAACAGACGAGTGGCAGAGCCGGCATCAGAAACCACATCCTCTGACTCCCAAGCCCGTGCGCTCTGCACTAAGCCACGCTGAGACCTGTAGCCCTGAAGGCTAGAAGGTGACCAGTCTGAGTGCACCGAGGATACGGATTCTGTAGCTGACCCCGCCGGCCAGAGCGGCCAGCCAGATCTTCCAGCCTAGAACTGGCTGGTCCCGAGGCCACACCGTAGGTTAGCTGCTGCCACGCAACCCAACGGGGCCGGAGCGAGACCTTCCGTGGGATGCTTCGGTGCTGGTCCAAAGTGCTCAGGCCCAGGGTGCCCGGGCCCAGGGGGTCAGACCCAGGGTGCTTGGATTTGAGCCCACGGTGCTCAGGCTCCGGGGTCCTCGGGCCTGGCCAATCTCCTCTCAGCACGGCAGAGCCAACCACTTTTGCAACCTTTGAATTTTTGCGATCAGCGATATTCGCTACCCATAGATGTGTCCACAGGAGGGAGAGACCCCAGAGCTCAGGCGGCTGGTGTGCCTGGGAGCAGACCTGTCTGTCTGGCCGCACGAAGGATTCCTGGAAGGTGGAGGGCGAGGAAGAAGGAGAGAGGAAGGGAAGGAGGGAGGATGCTCGATCATTCAATTGTATTTACTGAGCGCTTATTGCAGAGCACTGTACTGAGCACTTGGGAGAGTACAACAGAATTGGGAGACCCTTTCCCTGCCCACAAGGAGCTTACGGTAAGGGAAGGGGAGAAGGGGGAAGGGGGAGAGGAAAGGAGGGAGCAAATAAGGGAGGGGGAACGGGGAAAGGAATTCTGGTGCTGCCGTGGTGGGGGGGGCTAGACGGGGCGGGGGGGAAGAGAGATGGGGACAGCAGGGGAAAAGACATTCGCCCACCAGCGGAGGCAGCGAGGCGGGCGCCCGAGGCCGGAGCAGCGGGTAGCGTGTTGCTCCGACCCCTGTGCGACGACCGACCCCGCCCGGCCCGGCCCGGCCCGGCGCCCCCGGCTCCCCGTCCTGCCCTGCCCGGCCCTGCTCTCGGCCCGGCCCGGCCCGGCCCTGCCCAGGATGCCACACGCGCGCGGAAACCTCGGGTTCTGCAACCTGACACCCGTGGCAAACAACAAAATGGATTTTCCGCTCGCCTTTGCGCCTTCCCGTGGAAGAGGCGGCGGCGGCGGCGGCGGCGGCAGCGCGGCAGGGATGCGAAAAGCGTTGCGGCCGGCGGGCCCTACCTTGCTCGGGCCGCGGGAGACCCCGGGATCCCCGTCCTCCGTTAGAGAGGGCTCCGGTGGCCACACGGTCACACCTGTTTCCGGAAGGAGCGGATTAGAAGGAAAACCCGCATTTCTCTGCCCAGACCCAAGCGTGCGAGAGCGACCCCGATGCACAAAGCTCTCGGCGCCCAGCTCAGCCCCAAGCTGGGCAGCCGCCGGGAACGGGGGTCCGGCCCCCGGGGCAGCGAGGGTGGCCCTCAGCCTCTCCATCCTCTTCCTCCTCTTCCCTCCATCCTCTTCGTCCTCCTCCTGCCCCCCGCGCAGGGCAGAGCCCCAAGCCGCCCGGAGGCTTCCCGGCGGAATCCTCGCTACAGGGAAAGTCCGGGGGGAAGCTGCGCCGCCCGGGCAGCGGCCGGTCTCGGGTGTCCCGGGCCCGGCCGGGTGTCCGGTGTCCCGGGCCTGGCCGGGCGGGGCGGTCTTCTCTCCCTCTCAAGGCGCAGGCCTCCCGGGGCGCCCCTGGGGTCCGCTGGCCTCCCGGGCCGCGGGAACGGGGCCGCCCAGCAGCGCTCGGCCGGCGGCCACTGGGGCCGGGCAGGGGCCGGGCCTCGGTCACACTTGCCCAGCCAGAGACGCGGGGGCCGCACGGCGGGGCCGCCGAGCGAGTTCGGCTCCCGCCTCCTTCCCGGGGCGGCGCCCAATCGGGGCCCGGGAACGGGGTCCCGAGGGGTCCACGCGGGCCTCCTCGACGCACACGGGCGGGGAGCCGCGGGACGGCGCCCCGAGCCCCAAGCCCCGCAGCCCGCAGCCCGCAGCCCGCAGCCCGGCCGGCCTTGACCCCCATCGGCACGGGGGCTGCAAGGCGGGGGGCGCTGGGACGGGGCCACCTGCCTCCAGGCCCGGCGACCCCTCGCCCGACCCCCTCGCGGTCACTCACCCTCGGGCTACGAAGGTCCCCGCACACCATACATTTCCCTTTGAAGCAGGATTGGGTCCTGGATTTAAAACCATCCTTCTTCCCGCAAGGATTGGGAATAAAACACCTGGCACGTCGGTCGTTCTTGCAGACTACATCCTAGGCTCTTCTTCACGGCTCTGATGAGGGTGAGGGTGGGGAGAGGGGGTGGGGGCGCGGACCTGAGGCCAGACAGACGGAAAAAGACCCTCGCCCGGGGAGACGTTTCCACCACCTCCCCCTCCTCCTCCTCCTCCGTCGCCGCCGCCGCCTCCTCCTCCTCCTCCTCCTCCTCCTCGCTCGCTCGTTCACTGGGAGAACAGCATCCCGGGCTTTTCCGGACAGGGGGAAACAAAACCTTCCAAACCGAAAACGCTCCTCATGTATGAAATCCCAACTGCCCCTTCCGTTCTCTAACAACGCCAAGCACTCGCTGCAGGTGCAGCCTCCCGAACGGGTCATCCGTGCAGCTGTCTCCTCCTCCTCCTCCTCCTCCTCCTCCTCCTCCTCCTTCCCCTCTCCGCGACTCCCATCCATCACCTCAGTGCTTACCTCAGTGACAGGGCCGGGTACATCCTTCCTGCCTTTGCGAGGGGGGGGGGGGGGTTAACTGGCACCTAGCGTTCTGCTCACTGCAGAGTTACCCTCCTCCCCGCCGCGCCGCCCCGCCCCGCCCCGCGCCGCGCCGCGCCGGGCCGGCCCTGTCGGCAAACCTTTGCAATCAGCCTCCTGCCTTTCCTCCCTCCTCTCCGCCTCCCGCCCCTGCCTCACGGCGGGCGCGCCACACTCACACACGCGCACCCGCGCGCGCGCCCACGCAAGCGGGCGGGCCCAGCCGTGCGCGCGCGCGCGCTCCCTCCCTCCCTCCGTCCGTCCGTCCGTCCGTCCTTCCCTCCCTCCCTCCCTCTCTCCCTCTCTCCCTCCGTCCTTCCTTCCTTCCTTCCCTCCCTCCCTGCCTCCCCGCGGCGCGTCCAGCCCCCGAGGCGGGCGGTCCCGTCTTGGGCGTGCGGTCCCTCGGGCCCGCGCGCGCGCGCCCACGGGCCGAGTTTGGGCAAACGGAAATGTCAGCGGGAGCGGCGGCGGCGCTGCCTCTGGAGACGCGTCGCCACGACGGCGGGAGCTGAGCGGGCTCCCGGGGAGAGGCGTCCGCTCCGCCCCAGCCCCAGCCCCAGCCCCAGCCCCTGCCCCAGCCCCTGCCCCAGCCCCTCGCGCCTTCCCCCCGTCGCTCCGCCCGGCCGCCCCCCTGGCCGTCCTACTCTCCGGCGGGGCGACGAGAACGACGCTTTCTGCTCCAGCGGCAGAAAGGGAAGGCGCCCGGTCGGTGACCGTTCCTTCCCAGGGGCCGGGAGACGCCGCGGCCTCTAGTCGGGGTGTAGGCAAGGACCGGCTCCCCGGCACACAATGGGCTCCTCTCCCCCTCCCTTCTTCCCCATTCTCCTCCCTTCTCCCTCCCTGCTTCCCCGTTCTCCTCCCTCCTCCTCCTCCTCTCTAATTGTATTTTGTTTGTAATTACTAGCGAGATGGCAGGGAAACAGGGCTCCCACCCCACGGGGAATTCATTCTCCGCTGTTTATTCCCTGACGGGAGTCCCGGGCCGACTCTTCGGGTTGAAAGGGCTCGTTTCTAGCTGGCACCGCGCTCCGACAGCAGCAGCAGCAGCAGCAGCAGCAAGCACTGGCGGTCAGACAGCTCCCTCCAAACGACTCTCGATTTGCTAGACCACAGGTCTCCCCATCCTCAAAGCCCACTTCCTCCAGGAAGGCTTCCCTGATTAGTTGGCAAAACCCCAGTCGCGCCGGCCCAACCCTCACCCCGAGAATCTAGTTACTTGATTCCCAAGCTCCACGCACGGGTACAGGTCGATGTGTGTTTTGATTTGTACGTTCAATTATTGATTCAGCTACCTCACCCTGACCCAGTTGAATTACTTCCCACTACATCCACCCTCCTCCTCTCGCTCCGCTATTTATAAATGGTTTATGTCGGCCCAACTCCTGTTTTAGATTGTGAGCTCCTTGAGGGCAGGGTCCGTGTGCCTCGCTTCTACTGTACTCTCCCATATCCTGGGCACGGTACTTTGCCTCGGCTCAAACCACTGACAGGCCGATCGTTTGGGGGTTGGTAGGTTCTTCTTTCAAGTTCTGACAGAACTGGGCACGAATGCTGATGCTTCCTATGTCCGGTCTTTCTCCCCCGGAGAGCCCAGGGTTCTGGCAAACAAAGTTTTGCTTCTCAATCGATCAATCAATCGGTACTCCAGCGGGTGCTCGGCTACCGCTGCCGTCTACAACTGAGCTGCTGCTTCACTCACTCGTCATCCACTTGTGCTCGTCATTTATGTCTGCTCTGCACTAGTGGACATTTTTCTATTTACATCCTGGTCCGGTCATTGGAGGCAGCCTCCTCCAGGATGGAGTCTGGGCCACATCCTTCTTCTGCGTTGGCCGCGAGCATGCAGTAGAGGCTCTACCTGGAGGAGGTTTGGGGCACACGCTGGGTACCCAGATATGGTCAGTGCTCGGGAGGCGCGGGAGCCACTCCAAAATGAATCCTTCGGCCTGAAAGAGGTTTGTGACAAAAGCCAGGAAACCTGGAAAAAGACATGGGGATTTCCTGCTTGGGGAAGTTACTGTATGAACCTGTTAGAGTTGCCCATTGAGAGCACAGATACCAATAGAGGCCCGGGGTAGGCTTTCTTGGAGGCGAGGGGACCTCCGTGGAATGGGAGAGTTGGGAATGGTGGGGAACTGTGTAAATCTAAATTAGAGGGCTAGGAGATTTGCCCTAAGTGCTAACTTTCCCTGATTTACATCTGCTGTTTACCCCGGACACATGCTATTGAACATGGCTGCACTCACCAGGGCTGGTGGGGGAACAGGAGGACCTTCAGAGAGGTGAAAGGCCTCAGGCCACTGGACAGATGCCAACACAGGGTGAGGGAAGACAGAAAAGTGTCTCCCCAGACAGTCAGCAGCCAGTGCTCTGCATACAGTAAGCGCTCAATAAATACAATTGACTGAATGAACGAATGAACCTGCCTGCTAGATCTAGGAAGTGGCTGGTTGAACCTTCAAAGATCCAACTGCCATCCTGGACCAAGCTACTTAGCTTGGACCAAATTCCCAGTCTGGGCCAAGCTCCTTAGCCTGGACCAAACTCCTTAGCCTGGACCTTGCGGGTTGGAATCGTGTCTACCAAGTTGTATTGTTCTCTCCCAAGTGCTCAGTACAGTGCTTTGCACAAAGTAAGTGCTCAGAAAATATGATTGATTGAATGATTAACCAAACACCCTGACTAAACCGATCTCCCAGCCTGGGACAAAGTCCCAGACTAAACCAAACTCCCAACCTAAAATAGATTCTCAGCCTGGATCAAGCTTCCAACCTGGGCCAAGCTCCATCCCTGGGCCAAGCTCTCAACCTGGACCAAGCTCCCGGCCTAGACCAAGCTCCCTGCCTCAGCCGAAGTCCCAACCTAAATCAAACTCCCAGCCTGGGCCGAAGCCCCATCCTCAAATAAACTCCCAGCCAAGCTCTCTGCCTGGGACAAGTTCCCAGCCTAGACCAAGCTCCCTGCCTGGGCCAAAGTCCCAACCTAAACCAAACTCCCAGTCTGGGCCAAGCTCCCAGCCTGGGCCAAACCGGCAGCTTGGGCCAAGCTCCCAGCCTGAGCCAAACTCATAGCCTGGGCCAAATCCAATTACAAACAGGAAAACCCTCGATGCCCGTCACTCAGAATTCAAAACCTAGCTCAACCCAGTCCCAGCCATTGGCAGCTCACAACGTTCTCCCTCTGGTGGTTCTGTCCTTGAGGCAGCTGCACCGGCCATTGGGGATCTCCACGGGTCCCAGAGCGCTCGGTGGTTGAGCAGCTCCATGCCCACAGGTCTCTGGTTCTTTTGCCCCTGTGCTCATATTGCAGTGAGTGTGTGGTCTATCAGGCTGCACACCGGATTCCAGTTTCTTGCCTGGAGTTCAGACTGCTGCCTGGACCATTCACTAGAAACATCACTCGGCACCCGTCCACTCCCATCCCCTCGCCCCCCCAGAATCTCTGCAGTAAGCCAAAACTCTCCACTGGCGGCCTCAAGATTCTCCTCCCTGAGCAATCTCCTTCTTACATGTGGGCAGGGTGAGGTGCAGGAGGCTTCGAGGAAGGGGAGAGGTCTAGCCTGGTGGATTTGGCCTGAACCTGGAAGAGCAAAATAATCCAAACAAAAAGAGCTGCAGTTTAGGTAGTTTGACTAGGATAGGAGTCAGGGGAAGAGAGAGAAGAGGGGAGAGCAAGGGAGATGGGGACCACGGGTCAGGGATTATTACAGACCTGGCTCCCATCAGCCCAAGACCCCCCACAGGGGAAGGGGTTCCCTGCGGGCTGTCACGGGCTGCCGCCTTCTAGCCACAACTTCCACCCGGACCCAGCACCCAGCAATGGTCCGTGTGCATTCCGCCCTCCCAAGAGGCCTGGCTGCAGCCAGTCGGGTCTGGGCTAAGGGGCCAGGGCCCAAGTTCCACACTTCTGGACTGAGGTAATGCACCCAGGGCCTCCCCCGGGCCCAGCTTTCCCTCTCTCGTCCCAGTCGTTTCCGCATTTTTATTGATGAGCATGTGACTCAGACATGTAGTGGGTTCCGGGAAGCCGGGGGGGTGGCGGAGGGGGGTGCAGCCGAGGGGGAGGGAAGGTTGGTTCCCTGAGCTCAGGGAGGCAGCTCATAAATGCAACTCAGAACAGAGAGAAGATACAGCTAAGGTGGGGCAGGCAAGGATAGGGAATGAGGCGGGGGTGGGAAAGCTGTCTTGGAATTGGGAGGATTTGGCAGGGAACCATGTGTGCGGGAAGTGGGCAGCCGTGCCCAACGGCCACACGCTGACCCAAGAGGGAACTCACTCCACTCCATTCCCCATGGCTCCCTGTCCCGACTTTGGTTTTGCCACCCAAAAGCCCCTAGCCGTACGGCGAGTGAGCCCAAGACTGGCTCCATCCACAGAGCCATGGTCTCCCATGGGTCCCCCGGCACCTCACGCCAGCCCCTGGTATACCGATCCATCGATCCGTAGGCCAGCCGATCAACTGTTGAAGGGCAGGAGCGGGAAGCAGAGACAAGAACCAGTGTAAGGCAGCCTGGACTCTGGCCCTTGAGTGGCCAAGGATCTTCTGGAGTTGAAGCAGACACACTACATGGCCTCGCCTCCATGCTTCCTCCTCCCTGCCCCCAGGCACCAGGATCTTACTAGGGATCGGACCCTGAGCCAATCCGGCAACACTGGTCTGAGGGATTCTCAAATCAATCAACTGACCAATCAATTGTATTTACTGAGTGCTTACTATGTGCACAGCACTGTATTAAGTGCTTGCAAGAGTACGGTATAACACAGTAGACACTTTCCCCCAATATTTTTATGCATCTGGAGATTTCATGTAAAATAATAATGATAATAGTAATGGCATTTCTTAAGTGCCCATTATGTGCCAAGCACTGAACTGCACACTAGGGTAGATACAAAGTGATCAGGTCGAGCACAGTCCCTGTCCCATGTGAGGCTCACAATCTAAGTGAGAAAGAGAATGGGTATTGAATCCCCATTTTACAAATGGGGAAACTGAGGCACAGAGAAGTTAAGTAATTCCCCCTAGGTCACCCAACAGGCAGGGGGTGGAGCCAGGACTAGAAGCCAAGTCAGTCAATCAATGGTAATTATTTAATAATAATGTTGGTATTTGTTAAGCGCTTACTATGTACAGAGCACTGTTCTAAGCGCTGGAGTAGATACAGGGTAATCAGGTTGTCCCACGTGAGGCTCACAGTCTTAATCCCCATTTTACAGATGAGGTAACTGAGACACAGAGAAGTTAAGTGACTTGCCCACAGTCACACAGTTATTGCGTGCTTATTGTGTTTACAGCACTGTACTAGGGGCTTGGGCGAATACAAAACACTGGATTTGGTAGCCATGTTCCCTGCCCACATGGTGCTTACAGTCTAGAAGGGGAGACATTAAAACAAATTGCAGGTCCTCTTAATCCCAGGCCTGTGTTTTTTTCCATAGGTCCTGTTGCTGATTTATGTGGTTCAAAGCTTAAAACTTTCTGCAAAGACAAACTATCAGATTAGCGCTTTGATTAGCTCTCTTTAATCACCCCTCCCTCGGGCCCAACAGCACCTAAATCCAAATCTGTTATTTACTTATATTAACGTCCATCTCTCCCTCTAGACTGTAAGCTTGTTGTGGGCAGGGAACATGTCTAACAACTCTGTTCTGCTGTAGTCTCCCAAGTGCTTCGAACAGTATTTTGCACAGTAAGCGCTCAATAAATACAAACTGATTGATGGATTAGCTCTACATTTGCTGATTAGAAGCGGTGCTGAAGGAAGAGTGGACATAGAGAAAAGATATTTGATCATAAAAATGAGTCCACAAGAAGGTATTCTATCTTATAACTCTACTCTCCCAAGAACTTAGCTCAATGCTCCATACACAATAAGCACTCAATGAATACTAGTGATTGATAGCAAAATAGATGACATTTCCTGCTCATCATCAATAAAGTCAAACTCTGCTCTTGGCTAACTCTGGAAATGGTGTTTGTGAATTCCCCTAGAGTTTTCCTTGAAAATGCAGTCAATCCATCACTGCTATATATTGAGTGCCCACAAGGTACAATACTCCATTCTGAGCACCAACAGGGTATAATGCACTGCAGTAATAGCAGTATTGATTCAGCACCCACTTCATGCTTCCAGTATAGGTGCACCACATTAGACACTTGAGAAATACAGAATAACAGAGTGACATATTCCTTGCCCATAAGAAACATACACTCTAACCGGGGAGTCAAACAAAAATATTTACAACTAGACCGGTGAAAATTGGGCAAACCTAAGTCCATGTATACACAGACACGTGAGGGCGTAATTAAGTTCATAAGCACTAGAGTTAGCTGAAGGGATGACAGGGCTCAGGGTGCTAGGAAATTCATCGTTGAGGAAGGAGAGATTTCATGAGGACGCTGACGGTGAAAGAGCTGGAGTCCAGCTGAGGTGAGGACAGAGAGGAGTTCTGCATGCCGGGGGGGGGGAGTAGGGAGGGGAATGGAGGGAGAATGGTGATGGAGAAGATAGGGGCAGGAGAATCAAGAATAAAGTCTAGGTAAGGAGGTTGGCTTGGGAGCAACAAAGACAGTAAGTTGGAGAATAGTGGATGAAGTGAGCAGATAGGCAATGTGGGACCAGATGGCGGCGAGCCTTGAAGCTGATTGTGAGGAGTTTCGCTTTGATGCAAAGAGACACAGGAAACCAGTGAAGGGTTTTGAGGAAAGGAGATACGTGGGCCAAGGGATACTTCGGGAAGACATTCTATGTAGGAACATGTAGTATATAGGTTGGTCTGGGGAGTGGAGGGGTGGGAGTAGGGGGGAAGAGGGTGAAATCTGGAATGCCAGCAAGGAGACTAATGCTACATATAGTTTTCCTTAGTATTTGAATAATAATAATATTAATTATGGCATTTGTTAAGTGCTATGTCCCGAGCACTGTTCTAAGCACTGGGGTAGATACAAGGTAATCAGATTGTCCCACGGGGGGCTCTCAGTTTTAATCCCCATTTCACAGATGAGGTAACTGAGGCACAGAGACGTTAAGCATCTCACCCAAGGTCACACAGCAGACAAGTGGCGGAGCCGAGATTAGAACCCATTTCCTCTGACTCCCAAGCTTTCCACTAAGCCATGCAGCGCTGATGGCTAAAGTCACCTATGAAAAGAACAATATGGGACCCACAGTCCTGGCCTCCCTGTGCATAAAGTAGTCTGTCCTTGTTGTGTTGTCAAGTTGAATGTTTGCAGTGCCTGGTGCTGTTTTCTTTTTTATCTCTTTGTTCCTCATGAAGCTCCTGCTCCAAAAGAGCCGGTCCTTTTTGGATAGCAGGACTCAATCCTCAGCAACTGACTCCCAGTCTTCAGCCGGGATGCAGCAGCATCTGAGATTTTGTCGTACCAGCTCCTTAAAACATTTCCTCTTCCCTTCTTGTTTTTGACTTCCCAAATTCAGCTGTCCATGCAGCAGTTGTCTGGGCAACCTGCTCTGTTCATGCTCCTCCTGTGTCCGGCCCAGCAGAGCTATGTTGAGGTGAATAGAGTTTTGATGCTGAGAGACTGACCATGATCCAGAACTTCATAGTTCATGATTTCATCTTACCATTTGCCATCGAGAACGGCCATAAATGACCCCAAAGGAACCACTCAAGGAGCTGGCTGCAGTGCCTGTGAAGGATTCAGGTCTCCCTGCTGTCGGGAGACCTCTGTAGACTTTGAGTTTGGTCTGGAGCCTGCTTCTGTACTGCTGCCATATTCTGTCTGACCGTCTCCCAGAGGATGGACTGCATTCTGTGCTTTGGTTTTCTACTTCCTTATCTATCATCGTGTCAGTGGTCAGTGTGCTGCCTAGGTAACAGATATTCTGGGACTGTTCAACTCTACGTTGCCATTTACATTTTTGGTCGTCCGCATGGCTTCCCTGGGGCGGGCTGCTACAATACCTTGGTTTCCCTCCGGCTTGTCGTCAGCCAGTAGCACCAGGCTGACTCAGGGAAGCACTTTATAATTACGTGCACATCTTCTTAGATGTGGACCTCTAGCTCACCTGCATTCCACAGTTCTTGAATAGCTGTTTCTAAGGACGAGGTTACTTTTAGCCTTTCCTTCTAGTTCCTGAGGGCTTCCCCGACTAAGCCCTCATTTCCCCTGCTTCTTCTCTCTTCTGTATTCATTCAGTTGTATTCATTGAGCGCTTACTGTGTGCAGATCGCCCTTACACTTAGATTTATGTTCTTTGTGCACCCCACCCTCAGTCTCACAGCAGTTACATATCCATAATTTATTTTAACGTCTGCCTCCCGCTCTAGACTGTAAAGCTCCCTGTGGGCAGGGAATGTGTCTACCAATTCTGTTATATTGTACTCTCCCAAGTGCTTAGTGTAGTGTTCTGCACACAGTAAGTGCTCGATACTATGTCTGGTTGACTGATTGTTTAGGACCCAGGTCGCCTGACTCCAAGGTCTGGGCTCCATCCAGTAAGCCCCGCTGCTCCTCACATGGTGAGAAATTTTTGGCATAGTGGATAATTATAATTGTGGTATTTGTTAAGCTCTTACTATGTGTCAAGCACCGTATATACACTTGGGTAGATTAACGGTAATGATAATAATGGTACTTGTTAAGCGCTTACTATGTGCCAAGCACTGTTCTGTGAGCCAGGGTAAATACAAGTTAATCAGGTTGGACACCGTCCCTCTCCCTCACCGGGCTCATAGTCTTAATTCCTAGGTTGCAGATGAGGGAACTGAGGCCCAGAGAAGTTAAGTGACTTGCCCAAGGTCACACAGCAAAAAAGTGGCGGAGCCGGGATTAGAACCCGGGTCCTTCTGACTCTCAGGTCCATGGTCTTTCCCCTAGGCCATGCTTTTTCTCAGGTCCCACATGAGGCTCACAGTCTAAGCAGAAGACAGAACAGGTACTGAATCCCCATTTTGCCAATGAGGGAACTGAGACCCGGAGAAGTTAAGTGACTTGCCCAAGGCCAGCAGACGAGTAGTGAAGCCACCTCCACGCTTAGGCCACGCTGCTGCTCAGGAGATGCTTAGTAAACACTACTGCTACGACCAAAGAAAGAAAGGGTGTGGTTTGGGTGTAAAAAAAAAGGGCCCTGTGGGGTGCACTCACAGAAGCCACCTTATAGGAAAGAAATTCTGGCAATGTGTGGGGGTCCACCCGCACCTCCCTCCCCTCCATCACCCCTCTTTCCCTACCATCCTTTCTCACTCCCTTCCTCCTTCCTGTTCTCACTCGCTCCATCCCTCCCAACCTCCCTCCCTCCCTGCTGTCCTCTTTTGCTCCCTCCCTCCTATCCTTGCCTGCTCCTTCTCTTCCTTCCTCCCTCCCTATCATCCTCATCTGCTCCGTCCCTCCAGTCCTCCCTAACCGGCCCCCTCCCTCCCTCTTTCCCCACTCCCCTATCGGGGGATCCCGCAGGAAGGAAGGATCGTTGAGCTCTGCTGTGCAGCTTCAGGCCCAGAACACCCAGGCTCTCTGGGCTGAGCCGCCTGGGCGGCTGCTGGTTCCCGCCCCAGACGCTCTCTCTGGCAGGGTCCCAGGCCAAATAACAAAGAGACAAACAGAAACGAATGTGTTCTAAATGTGTGGTAGCCGGATGCCTGAAATAGCCTGGGTGGCAGTGAGCGGTGAGCGCCCACTTCACGCCCCCACAAAACGGCTTCCCTGAAGCCGGCCTAGGGCTGGGCTCTCGCCCGTTGGGCCCAGCCGGGCCTGCGGACGGGGGGGGGGGGGGGGGGGGGGCTCTCCGGGAGGAGGGGAGACCTCCCGGTTTGGGGGTGGACCGCTGGCTGGCGTGGGCCCAGGCAACGGGGGTCCCTCAGAGTGGGCGGCGGGTGGTCAGCAGAGCCCTCCCGGGCGGAGGTTGTGGTGCCTCTATCCTGCCGGGACCCCCAGAGAGCTCCACTCTCCAAACCCCGCACCCGCCGGGCCTCTCTGAAGCCGGAGAGGGCGTTGCCCAGCCCTGCCAGGGACGGGAAGGGGCTGCAGGTAAGACACTCTAGGGGCGAGGCTGTGGCTTGGAGTGCTCACTCAGAGCTTGTTGGGAGTTCAGCTCCCAACAATCTTGAGGTGCCATGGGATGGGAGCAGGGGCGAGGGCAGGACTCAGCAGGAAACGGAGGTACTGAGAGGGTCCCAGAACCGATCATCCCCAGGGTCAGGGCACCAACTCTGTTTCCAGGAGCCCAATCTGCTCCTCTGCTCCAGGTAGCAGCAGCAGGAGCAGCAGGAGTCATGGTCTGCACTAAGTCTCCCCAGCCATCGGGTGCCACGCACTGCACTGAGCCCACCCTGGGTTCCACACACTGTACTGAATACCGGCCCCCAGGGAGCCAAGCACTGTCCTAAAGCCACCCTGAGTCCTGCACACTGTCCTGAGCACCTTCCCGGGTGTCACGCACTGTCCTGAGCACCGATCTGGGTGCCGTGCACTGTCCTGAGCACCCCCCGGGTTCCATGCCCTGTACTGAGTGCCTCCCCCGTGGGTGCCACACATTGTACTGACCTCCCACCCTAGGTGCTATGCACTGAACTGAGCACCACCCTGGGTGCCACGCACTGTCCTGAGCACAGCCCCAGGGGCCAGGCACTGAAGCCCGAGCCACATTCTCTCACACGAGGATGAATACGAGTTAGTTGGGCCCCTCCAAGCATCTGCTGTGCTGGACGTACCCAGCAAGAATCCTGAAAATGGTGGAGAATGGCGGCTGCCAAGACCAGAGCGGTTACGGAGGCGGCTGACCCGATAAAACCGCCGGACGGGTCCCGGCACTGCCACAGCCCAGTGGCAGCTCGTGCTGAGGGAACTGTGATCTCCAGGGGGTCCCAGACCTCCCCTCGAGAATCCGGGAGGGCAGGCGTGCACGCTTCACTGGGTTCTCCCCTCTACTCGCCTCAATCGATCATCTAATCAGTAGTATTTCTTGAGCACTTACTTTGTGCTTTGAGCACTGTACTAAGCACTTGGGAGGGTGCAATACGGCTGGTAGGAACAATTCCTGCCCTCAAGGGGCTTATTAACAGGGGGAGACGGACCCTGAGATCCATTACGGGCAAGAGAAGCAAGCAACTGAGAATAAGGATAAGTACATAAATGCCTTGGTGGGGGATGGGGTTGGGGCGGTACCTGACTCAGTACCTGAGTGTTTAGGGGACGAGGCAAGCTGCTGCAGGGAGCCCAGAGGGAAGAAAATAGGGTTGAGGGGTGAGAGCTGAGTCAGGGATTTTAGTAGGGCTTTGAAGACGGGGAGAATAGTGGCCCGTTGGGGATGAAATAGGAGGGAGGGACAGCACAAGCATGGGGTGGAAGGTGACAGCGAGGGACGATCTGTAGGTTGGTATTAGAAGAGCAAAATTTCTAGTGGGACATGAGTGAAGAGAACATTTAGGACAGTGCTCTACACACAGTAAGTGCTCAATCAATACCACTGATTGATTGGCTGATTAAGAGGTAGCAGGGGTGAGCTGATGGTGTGGAGTTTCTGTTTGATGCAAGATGGATGGACCACCATTGGAGGGTTCTGAGTAGTGGGGTGAAGTGCACAGAACAATGTTTTAGAAAAATGATCCGGGCAGCAGAATTCCATCTGCACTGGGGAGAGGACAGGCTGGTGGCAGGAGGTTGACGAGGAAGCTGATGCAGTAGTCAAGATGAGATATGACAAATGCTCGAACCAGCGCGGTAAAAGTCTGGAAGGAGAGGAAGAAGCCAATTCAGGAGATGCCGTGGAGATCGAATCAACAAGGTTTAGTGACCGCCTGAATATGCTGGTTGAAGAAAAGCAGTCCAGGATCAAGTCAAGGTTGTGAGCTTGTGAGACAGGAAGAATAGTGGTTCTGTCAACAGCAACAGGAAAGTTGGAAGAGGAGAGTGTTTGGGAGGGAAGAGTTCAGTTTTGGAAACGTTGAGTTTGAGGTGACGACGGGTCATCTGGGGAGAAGTGTCAGTTCCTGGCATATAGTAAGTGTTTAACAAATACCATAAAAAAAAGTGTCCTGAAGACAAGAGGCAATTCAAGATTGCAGAGAGAGAGAGAGAGAGAGAGAGAGAGTGATCTTGGGGCAACCAAGAGGACACGTGTGCTGCCCGGGCAATCAGAGCCAAGCGAGAACACGGGTGATGGGGACAAAGCTCTTCCTGAGACACAAAGAACAAACAGTGGGCACTCAGGACAGATGGGTGGGAGGGCGCTCAGGAGGGCATTGCAGGGGTAAGCGAGGCAGGGGGACACCAGAGATGCTAGGCTGAATGCAGACCCAGACATAGAAACACACACACACACACACACACACACAGCTCTCCACTGCCAATCTGGACTCCAGAGTGCAAGCTGCCTGCTACAGTCAATTAACAGTATTCATTGAGTACTTACTGTATGCGGAGCACTGAACTAAGTTTTAATGCTAATCAATGCTACAAAGCCATCAGAGCTTCTTAGCGCGTAGCATCACTGAAATGGCAGGGACTCCCCTGGCTATTCCCTGGCAGAGGTGCGAGATTCTTAACGGAGGTTTAGGGTTCAACGCCCTTTCCATCTTCTATGTCGGCTTTCTTCACCCACTCCTCCCCAGCTCGCTCTCTTAGCTCCTCCCAAGCAGCCTCCCTTCTTAGTTGTCCCTCTCTCTTGCCTCCTCCCCTCGCTCACACTGTGCCCCCCAGCCCGGAACTGCCGCCCCTAAAATCTGCCCACCCACAGCTCTCCCCATCTGCGGAGCTCAGGAACCTTTCCCCGACTGGCTACCCCTGTCTCCCACCCAAGTTGCTCTAACCAATTTCCCTGCAACTCCCATGTGCCCGCCTTGGCCCCGTGCCCCATGGCCCAGCCAGGGCCCACTGTCACTGCCCACAGCCAGGGCCACACAGGAGGCTGTGACTGCAAAGCTGAAATTGACATATAGCTTCCTGACTGGACCAAGAGGGGCATTCAGAAACGTCATAGGGTAGTTTGACATGACTCGAAAAGCCTGAAATGGAAAATTGCCTGTACCTTAAAGCCCCTCTTTTTCCAATCTGACAATCAATCAATCAATAGCATTTATTGAGCAGTTACTGTGTGCAAAGCACTGGACTACACTTTCAGGAGAGTATAATATAATCCAATTGCTAGATGCAATCCGTGCCCACAAGGAGTTTACAGTTTCTAGAAGGGGAGACAAGCATTTGATATAGCATGGGCCTGGAAGTCAGGAGGTCATGGGTTCTAATCCCAGCTCTGCCACTTGTCTGCTGTGTGACCTTGGGCAAGTCACTTTACTTCTATGGGCCTCAGTTCCCTCACCTGTAAAATGGGGATTGAGACTGTGAATCCCACGTGGGACAGGGACTGTGTCCAACCTGATTACCTTCTATCTACCCCAGTGCTTAGAACAATGCTTGGCATATAGAAGCTTAAAAGATATCATTATTATTATTATTATTAGATAGGGGAAATGGCAGAGTGAAAAAGCAGTCAATCCATCAGTGGTATTTAATGAGCATTTATTGTGTGCAGAGCACAGTACTAAGTGCTAGGGAGAGTACAGTTCAACTGAGTAGAAAGACACATTCCCTGTCCACAAGGAGTTTACAGTCTGGAGAAAAGCTTAGGCTGTCAGTCATCTTGGGTCCATTTCCCCTAATCGACTGAAAGCTCCTCGAAGGCAAGGATCTATTCTCCTCTTCCAAATGTCCAAGGCAGACCTTGGCCCCCAGCCCTTGGCCCCCAGCCCCTGGCACCCGCCCCCAGAGAGGACCCGGCTCAAGCATCACAGTAAGCACTGCCGTGGCTTGGCCGCCACAGAGAACGCTGGGCAGAACGCTGAGTCGAGCATGGGCAGGGCTCCGGGCAGAGCGGAGCCAGAGCAGAGGGAAGAGCACTGGGCAGCAGAAACAGGCACCCTTCCCGGGACCGCCAGTGCTCGGGTCACAGCCCCCTCATCCGGCTGAGCACTGAGGCAGAGCAGTCAGCGTCGGGCACCTCCTGGCCAGGGGCCCCGGCAGAGTTGGAGCAGAGTGGAGCAGAGTGGAGTAAGGCTCCTCCATTCTGCTAGGAAGGATACAGGCAAGGGCCAGCCCCAACTCCCCTGGGACCACCCTGGGGCTTCACATCCCCAAAGGGACCCTATAACTCTTGAATCCTTGCAACTGGCTGGCCAATTAGGGATCACCCAGATGCCCATTTCCCCCTGACTTCCCAAACATTTACAGTCCAGGGTGGCTCCCCCGAGTTTGTCCAAGACCCCTCCCACCCAGGGTCAGGGGCACTGAGAGGCAGGACTGGAGAGGAGCCGACAACATGCCGATGCAGTGTTTGCCCTGCGGCCGCTGAAAGGTTCCCCCAGATTTGGGGGCCGAAGGAGTCACTAACCACTTCCTCTTGGTGCATCCGCCTTGGGCTGACAAACAACTGAGCCCGTGTTCTCAGCCCCAACAGACACACATGTTGCCGAACCCCTTCAGTTCACCTCGTGTGGAGAGAAGCGGTGCCCGGCTCCCAGGGGGCACTGAGGTCAGGAAGAGAGAGTCCATCTCTAAGACCTGCAGCCCCCCACTCCTTCAGGCCGGCGAGGACCCCTCTCCATCAGAGCTCAGGCCACAGTGGGCCCCTCAGAGCTCCTCTAGAGGGGTCCCATCTGACCACTCACAGCAGGCTAGGTCAGCATTTATTTATTTATTTATTTGTATTAATGTAGGTCTCCCCCTCTAGACTTTGAGCTCACTGTGGGCAGGGAATGTGTCCGTTTATTGTTGCATGGTACTCTCCCAAGAGCTTAGTACGGAGCTTTGAGCACAGTAAGTGCTCAATAAATACCACTGAATGAACGAACTTCTGTACATGAGTTTGGATGTTACCCAGGGTGTTGTTACTTTGTATCCCAGAGGCATCGGGACCTTCAGAAACCTTTCAGGCTCAGTCGCCTGCCTTGTTTCCTTATGGTTCTCTTTGAGAATCAATCCCAAGCACTGCCATTGCTTAAAGTGAGGGGCATAAAAATCCACCGAGCAGACTATGCTGGACAATGGACAGACCCTGAATGGGCTGATCCTGGTGGGCCCCTTAGCAGACTCTGAACAGACCAATGTGGAGCCCTGGGCAGACATTGGGTGAACCCTGAAAGGGTTCCTGGATAGACACCGGACAGATCCTGGATGGACAATGGACTGACCATGGCAGAATTCTGGGCAGACACTGGACAGACCCTGAATGTGCCCTTATGTGAACAATGGGTAGACCTCTCGGCAGACCTGAACAGACCATGGGGGAACCCTGGGTGGACACTGGACAGACAGTGGCAGACTGGGCAGATCCTGGACAGACCATGGCAGGCTCTGGGCAGACCCCCACCCAGGCTGTGGGAGACACAAGGCGCACACATGGACAGACCGTGGCGGACCCCCAACCCCAAGATTTTCAGCAGCCTGCTGCATAACACCCCCCCACCCACGCGACCCCCTCATGACCTCCAGCCCCGGCTTTGCAGATGAGGGTACGAGGTTTCAGACACCAGTCCGGGACCTTGGCACAAGCTTTGTGAGCAGAGCTCAAAGCAGCAAGCTACAGCGTGGGCTCCCATGACGGGGCTCAAACCACCTCACTTGTTGGAGAAACTTGGTCACTAACTGACGGCCAGCAGCCCTAGTTATAGCCACCCGATCACCAACTGTAGCACTGACATATTTATTTACCCCCAATCACTTCAGACCACAGCAACAGAGGGGCAGTGTTCACTGCTCATTGCTCAGGGCTCCCTAGGTCTCTTCACCCCCAAGCAAAGAGCTTGGTCACCCTAGATCCTGCTCTCCCCTTTGCTCCGTGCATCTGTCCCCCAAAACCCAGCTCCTGTCTCGGTCAATGTGGTAGGAATTTAGAATTTTTACAACTTTTTCCCTGCCACGGATGAGCTGAAATGTTTCTCTGTTCGGTGCCGGCATCTCCTGGTGGTAAGGCTGTTGAGGAGTCGACCGAAGACGGAACTGAGGTCAAGAGTCCAAAGGGGAAGTAGGTGACTTTTCTTGCAGCACCCGCTGCCTGAGAACTACAATTCCCAGAATCATCTGGGAGTGAGATCCAAATAGCAAGCTTGGTGGAATCAATCATCGGTATTAATTGCGCATTTATTTTGTGCAGAGCACCGTACTAGACCCTCGGTAGAGTACAATACAAAAGAATTGGTAGACACATTCCCTGCCCTCAAGAAGCTTACAGCCTAGAGTGGGAGACAGACATTAAAATAAATTACAGATATGGACAAAAGTGCCAGGGAGAAGAGGGTGGGGTGAATTGCAAGTGCTTAAAGGGTACAAATCCAAGTGCTTAAGGGACGCAGAGAGAGAAGGAGTAGAGAAGATGAGGGCTTAATTGAGGAAGGCCTATCGGAGGAGATGTGCTTTTAATAAGGCTTTGAAGGTGGGGAGAGTGGTCTGTCATATATGAAGGGGGTGGGAGTGCCAAGCCAGAGGGAGGATGTGGGCAAGAGATAGGTGATGAGACAGAGGAGATCGAGCAGTGAATAGGTTAGTTTTAGAGGAGCGAAGTGTACGGGCTGGGTTGTCATTGGAGATTGGTGAGGTAGGGTAGGAGGGGGCGAGGTGAATGAGTATTTTAAAGGCGATGGTAGAGAATTTCTGTTTGATGCAAAGGTGGATGGGCAACCACATGGAGGTTCTTGAAGAGTGGGCAGATGTGGAGTGAATGGTTTTTCAGAAAAATGATCCAGGCAGCAGAGTGAAGTGTGGACTGAAGTGGGAAGAGACAAAAGGCAGGGAGGTCAGCAAGGAGCCTGATGCAGTAGTCAAGGTGGGATAAGTGTTTGAATCAGCACAGCAGCAATTTGGATGGAGAGGAAATGGCAGATTTTAGCGGTTATGAAGAAAGAACAGAGAGGATTTAGTGACAGAATATGTGGGTTGAATGAGAGATGAGTCAAGGATAATGCCAAGGTTATGGGCTTGTGAGACAGGGAGGATGATGGTGTTGTCTACAATGATGGAAAAGATCGAGAGGAAGGGGTCTGGGTGGAAAGATGAGGAGTTCTGTTTGGAACATGTTAAGTTTGAGGCGTCAGCAGGATATCCTAGTAGAGAGGTCCTGAAGGCAGGAAGAAATGTGAGACCACAGGGGAGAGTAGTCAGGCCTGGAGATGAAGATTTGGGAATCACCTGTGTAGAGACGGTAGTTGAAGCTGTGGGAGCGAATAAGTTCTCCAAGGGAGTGGGTATTGATGGAGAACAGAAGGGGGCCCAGAGGTGAGTCTTGAGGGGCCCCCACAGTTATGGAGTGGGAGGTAATGGATGAGCCTGCAAAAGAGGCAGTGAAGGGGCCGTCAGAGAGATAGGAGGAGAACCATGAGAGAAAAGTGTCCATGAAGCCAAGATCTGATCATGTTTCCAGGAGAAGCTGGTAAGTAATAATAATAATAATGGTATTTGTTAAGTGCTTACTATGTGCCAGGCATTGTACTAAGCCCTGGGGTGGATACAAGTAAATCGGGATGGACACAGTCCCTGTCCCAAGTGGGGCTCACAGTATCAATCCCCATTTTACAGATGAGGTAACTGAGGCACAGAGAAGTGAAGTGACTTGCCCAAGATCACACAGCAGACAAGTTGTGCAGCCAGGATTAGAACCCATGACCTTCTGACTCCCAGGCCCATGCGCTATCCATTATGTCACAGTGTCAAAGGCAGCTGAGAGGTCGAGGAGGATTAAGATGGAGTAGAGGCCAGAGGATCTGGTAAGAAGCAGTTCTTTGGTGACCTTAGAGAGGGACGTTTCTGTGGAGTGAAGGGGGTGAAAGCCAGCCTGGAAGGGGTCAAGGAGAGAATTGGAGGAGAGGAAGTAGAGGCAGAGACAATTCGCTCAAGGAGATTGGAGAGGAATGGCAGGAGAGAGATGGGGAGATAACTGGAGGGAGCTGAGGGGGGTCAAAGGAAGGTTTTTTCTAGGATATGGAAGACACGAGCATGGTCAAAAGTAGTGGGGAACCCTTCTAATCCAAGAGTGGGAACCCTCCAAATCCAGGAGCTGACTTGCTCTTCCTACGGGACCCATCTGGAGAGACTTGCGGAACACCCTACCCCGGATATGCCACCTTGGTAGGATAGTAGCAGAGCAAAGGAAATCTGCTTGTCTATTTACAATAGTTGGTGAATATGACCCAACCTCTACGCCAAGGAGGGTGCCAACATTTCCATCTGCTTCAGCTTTCTTCTTTTACCCTACTTCTACACTGAATTCAAAGGGTTTAAGAAATGTCAGGCTACCACTCTCATGTTCCTCCCTCCCTTCCCGCTCCCTGCTCCTGACAGCCAAGCCTCCACAGAGTGGCTCCAGGAGAGTAACAATCAGTTTGGGGCTGAGAGCCCCAGGGATGGGACCAGAGGTCTGGGAGCAGAAGCCCTGGGCTTGTGGCTGGGAGACCCAGGGCTGGGTTCGGAGGTCTGGGAGCAGAAGCCTGGGGCTTGGGGTTGGGAGACCCAGGGCTGGGAGGGGTGATCCGGGCCTGTGCCACCGGTCCTAGGCAGAAGCAGAGTGAGGGGCCAGGCCTGACCAGAAAGGGGCCACACTTCTCTGGGGGGGTCTTGGCTGGCAGGAAACAGCCTGGCAAACACAAACCACAAATGAGGGACGACTTTTCAGACCCGCAGGGTGGGGTGCCCATGGGATCGAAGCAGCGTGGCTGTGAGAAGCAGCGTGGCTCAGTGGAAAGAGCACGGGCTTTGGAGTCAGGGCTCATGAGTTCGAATCCCAGCTCTGCCACTTGTCGGCTGTGTGACTGTGGGCAAGTCACTTAACTTCTCTGTGCCTCAGTTCCCTCATCTGTAAAATGGGGATTAAGACTGTGAGCCCCACGTGGGACAACCTGATTCCCCTATGTCTACCCCAGCGCTTAGAACAGTGCTCGGCACATAGTAAGCGCTTAACAAATACCAACATTATTATTATCTAAGGCACCACCTCAGCAGTCAGAATACCCACCATGCACCCTACTCTCTCTAATATGCCCAAGACTTCACTTCTCCATGTGGTGCCTGGCACAGCCTCTTCTCTGGTTCTCCCTGTCCATCCCCATCCCGTCCATTCATCATCCGGCTGGGTACAATGACAGCGACAGTTTGGAGGACAGCTCCCACTCTCCGATACCAGCCCTCACCCTGCTCTTACCAGCCCTGTCCAGCTCATGGCTTCAACCTCAACCCTGAGCTTTGACCTGGCAGTCCCAAGCGCAGCCTCCAGGTCCAGGCCCAAGCCCAGCCTCCAGGTCCAGTCCCAGGGCAGAGTCTCGGCGCCAGCTCCGCACACTCACCCCTCACATCGAGGGCTCAGAGCCTTGCCCAGCCCTACCCCAAGCTCAGCTCTGTAAGCAGGAGTGCCAGTTGGTGCCATCTTTGCCAAGGCGCCGTCCCGGATGCTGAGCGTATCCCGGGAGCGAACCTCTGTGCTTAACTAGGCGGGGAGGACACTGCTGATGAAGCATAGAGTGAGGAGCAACAGTCTAAGGGGGTAGACCAACCACCCAGAAATCAAACTTCTCCTGGGGACGGGCAGAACCCGGCTAGGAGGACTGGGGCATCCTGACAGACGGTGAGACGTGGGTTGGGTGGTTGGGAAGGGGTCGCGAGGACACTGGGTTTGGAGGAACAAAGGCCTGAGGTTCTGAAGAGGGGCGAGGAGGGTGCTGCTGGAGGAAGGGGACCTGAGAGTCCCGTGGCCCGTTTCCCCCCCACCTCCGCCGCCCCACCCCGGATCAGACAGAGCAGCGCCCTCAGACACGGATGGTTCCGTGCTCCACTTCTCCCTCCGGAGGGCACGGACCATCCTGGGTTCAGAGAGAGCAAGAGGACTGGAGTCGTCCGTATCTTTCCCTGGGCACCTCTGCTTTTCCTCTGTTGGCCCGACCAAGCCCAGGGCCGCAGAGCTCTGTGCAAACAGAAAGGGCCGGGTAAACGGGGCTATGACATTCTCCTTGCCTGGCCTAAATGTCGACGTCAAATTCGGGGCCGTTTCATCCGACTGGCGGCCCCAAGCCTCCTGGGGGAACCTCCGGGCCACAAAGGCTGAGCGGGGCAATCACTCGGGCAGGAGGGGAGTCGACTCGCGGCTGGAAAGGTCGGCCCGGCCCCGGCCCCGGCCCCGGCCCCGGCCCCGGCCCCGGCCCGGCCGCGCATCTTCGCGCTCAAACCGTCGGCTGGGATGATGACAGAACTCAACTTTCCACCCCGCGGTCAAGCAGTGACTTTGCAAAGGCAGCCGAGCTCGCTCTGCCGCGCGGCGTCTCCCTGCCTCCCTCCCTGCCTCCCTCCCTCCCTCTCTCCCTCCCTCTCTCCCTGCCTCCCGCCCGCCGCCGGCTCCCGGAGGCCGCCCTGGCAGGCAGGAGAAAAGCCGAGGGGAGGCCCGGGGGAGGAGTTGGATGGAGGAGGGAGGAGCTCAGACACCGACGGACGGGCGAGGCCCGCGGCACCCGCACCGAGGACCACAGAGGATGGAGAGAGGCCAAAGCCCGGGGTGGGGGTGGGAGGCAGGAACCCCGGCAAGGGGCTGGGTCACACGGCCAGGGGGTGATCCAGCGGCGGCGGAGGACGGGATTTCCCCAGGGTCATGGGTCATCTAAGGACAGCTTGCAACGGCGGGGAGAGGGGGGAGGGGAGGGTCTGCCGTGCGATGATTCCGGGGGCGGCGGAACCCGGTGGGGACGGGGGGTCCCGGGGGCGCGGGGAGGGGAGAAGGGCACCGGCGTGGGAGAGGGGTCCCGGGAGGGAGGATCCCGAGGGGGCGGGGGAGAGGTAAGCCGGGCGGGGGGGAAGGGAGCGCTCTCCGGGGACGGGACCGGGACCGGCGCGGCCCGAGGATCGGGGCTCGGGGAACCGGCGGCCTTACCTGAGGCGGGGAGAGGCCGCGGGGGCGGGCGGGGACGGAGACGGAGAAGGAGCGGGCCGCCGGGCAGCACCATGTGGGGAGGAGCGGCGGCGGCGGCAGCGGCAGCGGCGGCCCGAGACTGACAGCCCGCGGATCGGACCCCGCCCCCGCCCCCGCCCCCGCTCCCGCCGGCTCCTCCTCCTCCTCCGGCGGGAGGAAGGGAGGGCCAACGGGCGAGCAGCTGCCGGAGACAGAAGCCCCGCCCCTCCCTCGTCCCGCCTGGCGGGGGTCAGGCCCGCTCCCACGGACGAAGACGGGAGCTGTCCGGGGCCCCCCCTCCCCCCGGCCGGCCCCCCCCGGCCGCCGCCGCCGCCGCCTCCTATTGGTGCGGGCGCCCCCCGCACACGTTAGCCGCCCTCTCGCTCCGGCGCCTGCGCACAGCGCTGCCCGCCGCCGCCGCCCGCCGCTTCGCTCCGCTTGGCCTCGCCTGGCCTGGCCTCGCCGCCTCCGTGGGGCGGCCCTCCCACCCCACCCCCGGCCTCAGCCGCTCCCCCGGCCGCCACGGCCCGCCCCTGCCCCGCCCCAACCGCCCTAAGAGCCCGCCGGGCCCGGCCTGACCCAGCCCCAGCCCCAGCCCCAGCCCCAGCCCCAGCCCCAGCCCCAGCCCCAGCCCCGCGGCCCCGTCTAGGTCCCGCCGGTCCTGGGCGGCCCCGCCTCAGCCTCGCCGCTCCTCACCTCACAGGCCCCGGCCCTGACCTCGCTCCGCCCCGGACCCGCCCCGCCCCGGACCCGCCCCGCCCCATCCTTGTCCCTGTCCCTGGCTCCGTCTCCGTCCCGCCGGTCCTGACCCGACTGGCCCCGCCTCCGTCCCGCCGGTCTGGGCCCGACTCGCCCTTGCCCCGGCCTCCTTCACTCACTCATTCATTCGATGGTATTTATGCAGCGCTTTCCGTGTGCAGAGCACCGTACCAAGCTCTGGGAACGGACCATTCGGCGACAGAGACGATCCCTGCCCAACAACGGGCTCACACGTCTAAACGGGAGAGACAGACCACAGAACAAAACAAGTAGTCAGGCGTCAATACCATCAAGATAAATAGAATGAGAGATATTCATTCGATCGTATTTATTGAGCGCTTGGTATGCGCAGAGCACTGTACTAAGCTCTTGGAATGGACAGTCCGGCAACAGATAGAGACCATCCCTGCCCGACAACGGGCTCACAGTCTAAACGGGGGAGGGAGACAGCAGAGCAAAACAGAACAAAACAAAACAAGTAGTCCGGCGTAAATATCTCATATACGACCATCGGTCCTTCCTCTCAATCCGGCCAGTCTTGGCCTGACTGGCCCCTGCCTTCCCCTCAGTCCCCCCGGTTGGCGCTCGGTCTTGCTGGCCCTCCCCTGGCCTTCACCTCAGTCGTGCCAGCCCCTGCCCCTGCCCCTGCCCCTGCCCCTGCCCTCACTTCAGTCTTGCTGGTCCCAGCCCCTGCCCTTCCTTCCCTTGGACTTGCCGGCCCTCCCCGGGGCCCCAGCCCAGGCCTGGCCCTGCCCTCACCTCAGTCCTGTTGTTCCACCTCCTCCCTCTCCTCAATCCTGCCCTGTCCTGGTAGATTAAGCAAGCAGAGGTGACAGTAATAGATGCAGTTCTCTGCTGTGTGATCTTGGGCAAGTTGCTTGGAGAAGCAGCGTGGCTCAGTGGAAAGAGCCTGGACTTGGGAGTCTGAGGTCATGGGTTCGAATCCCGGCTCTGCCACTTGTCAGCTGTGTGACTGTGGGCAAGTCACTTCTCTGTGCCTCGGTTACCTCATCTGCAAAATGGCGATTAACTGTAAGCCTCCCGTGGGACAACCTGATGACCCTGTATCTATCCCAGTGCTTAAGAACAGTGGTCTGCACATAGTAAGCGCTTAACCAATACCAACATTATTATTCTCTGTGCCTCAGTTACTTCATCTTTCAAATGGGATTGAGGTTGTGAGCCCCCACGTGGAACAGGAACTGTGTCCAACCTTATTTGCTTGTATCCCCCCAGTGTGTAATTCAGTGGCTGGCACATAGTAAGCTCTTAACAAATACCATTATTATTATTATTACACAGCCCAAGAGCCAATAGGAGCTGGTCCTTTCCAAGAGTGATGTTCCCACTGAGACCAAAGACACTAAGCATCTTTCCAATCAGTGGTAGTGACTTGAGTGCCACCTACTGCATGCTAGGCACTGTACTAAATGTTCTGAAGAACACAATAGTAGCAAGATATACATCCCCTGCGTTAAGGAGCTCAGAGACTGATGCAGGAGGTGGCCACAAACTAGCTACACTTAGTGTGCATAGGTTAAAGAGGAAGAATGTCAACAGTGTAGGGCAAAATAGAATGAAGCAGTGTGGCTTACTGGATAGAGCAGGGGGCTAGAAGTCAGGAGGACTTGGGCAACCTACTTCACTTCTCTGTGCCACAGAAACCTCATCTGTAGAATGGGGAATAAGACTGAGCCTCATATGGGGCATGGACTGTGTCCAACCTGGTAACATGTGACCGGCCCAGGGTTGTGACCCTCCCGGGGTGTGGCCGGCCCAGGCGGTGACCATCCCAGCGGGGTGACTGGCCAAGAGCATGGCCATTCCGGCGTGTGGCCGGCTCAGTGTGTGAGTGGCCCAGGATGTGACCATCCTAGTGTGTGGCTGGCCCAGGATTTAACCATTCCAGCAGGTGACCGGCCCAGAGCATGATCAACCCAGGGTGTGGCTGGTCTGGGACGTGACCATGCCGGTGTGTGGCTGGCATATCAGGCCACCCTACACTGCCTGGGCCGGGTTGACCCCAAAGCACATGCACCTTTGAGCCCTCAGGGATGCCCCTTGACCACAAGAGACTCTCTAGCCAGCATTCACCCAGTCCACTGGCAAGCCAAACTCCTGTCAGGCCCTGGAAAGACAGCACATTGGAGGCAGGGCCCAAACTCTTGGTCCTTGGAGGTAGAGGTGGGTCTGGAAGAATGCACAGACTCCCAGAGGAGTTGTGCCTCTTGTGGCTTCTGCTGGACTTTCCCAACCACCTGCTGGTTCCACCCATCACACTCAGGGCAGTTCAGTATGCACGCTTCGCTCCTCTAACCCCAACTTTCTCATTATACCTATATCCCATCTGTCTCACTGCCTACCCCTTGCCCAGGTCCTCCCTCTGACTGGGAACTCCCTCTCCCTCCATATACTTCAGACCACCACTCTCCCCACACCTGAAAAGTCTTATTAAAATAGCATCTCCTCCAGAGGTCTTCCCCGTTTAAGCCCTCTTTTCCCCTCCTCCCTCTCCCTTCCATGTCACCTCCATCCTTAGATCTTTAACAAAGCACTGAGAACAGTGCTCGCCACCTAGTAAGCGCTTAACAAATACCAACATTATTATTATTATCATTTACCCCTCCTTGATCCTCACAATCCTTATGTATAGCAATCAAGCAGTGTGGTTTGAGAAGCAGCGTGGCTTAGTGAATAGAGCAGAGGCCTGGGGGTCAGGAAGGTCATGGGTTCTAATCCCAGCTCTGCCACGTGTCTGCTGTGTGACTTTGGGCAAATCACTTCACTTCTCTGTGCCTCAGTTTTTGGAGGAGATGAGATTTTAATAAGGCTTTCAAAGGTGGAGAGAGTGGTGGTCTTTTCGATATTAAAAGAAAGGGCACTCCAGGCCAGAGGCAGGACTTTGGTGAGAGGACAGTGGCGAGGTACATGGGATCGAGTAGGTTGGCATTAGAGGAGCGAAATCTATGGGCTGGGTTTGTAGTGGGAGAGCAGGGAGGTAAAGACGAGGCAGGCAACGCGATCGAGAGCACTAAAGCCTATGGTAAGGCCCACGATAAGAGAAGCAGCGTGGCTCAGTGGAAAGAGCCCGGACTTGGAAGTCAGAGGTCACGGGTTCTAATCCCAGCTCTGCCGCTTGTCAGCTGTGTGACTTTGGGCAAATCTTTTCATTCATTCATTCAATAGTATTTATTGAGCTCTATGTGCAGAGCACTGTACTAAGCGCTTGGAATGGACAAATCGGTAGCAGATAGAGACAGTCCCTGCCCTTTGACGGGTTTACAGTCTAGTCGGGGGAGACAGACAGACAAGAACAATGGCAATAAATAGAATCAAGGGGAAGAACATCTCATTAAAACAATAGCAAATAAATAGAATCAGGGTGATGTACATCTCATTAACAAAATAAATAGGGTAATGAAGATATATACAGTTGAGTGAATGAGTACAGTGCTGAGGGGATGGGATGGGAGAGGGGGAGGAGCAGAGGAAAAGTGGGGAGAAGAGAGTTTAGCTGCGGAGAGGTGGGGGGGTGGGTAGAGGGAGGAGAGGGAAAAGGGGAGCTCAGTCTGGGAAGGCCTGCTCAGTCTGGAAACTTTTCTGTGCCTCAGTGACCTCATCTGTAAAATGGGGAATAAGTCTGTGAGCCCCACGTGGGACAACCTGATCACCTTGTATCCCCCCCCCCCTGCGCTTAGAACAGTGCTCTGCACATAGTAAGCGCTTAACAAACGCCATCATCATTATTATTAAGGCCTTACGTAACTTATAGCACGGATTGGTTGGCGGCGGCGAAGGCGCCCCGGCTGTAGTTCACGGGCTTGGACACCGGGTGGCGCCAAGACGCAGCGTTCGGTGGAGTGTTGGGGAAGCGCTTCCGGGGGCTGCGGCCTTCCTCACGCCTGCCTGTCGGGGGCTGCCGCCCGCCGGGACACGGGCCAGGGGGATGTGGGATAATAATCATAATCATAATCATAATAATGGTGTTTGTCAAACGCTTACTATGTGCAAAGCACTGCTCCAAGCCGTGGCGGGGGGATACAAGGTGAGCAGGTTGCCCCACGTGGAGCTCACAGTCTTCAACCCCATTTTACAGAAGAGGGAACTGAGGCACAGAGAAGTGAAGCGACTTGCCCAAAGTCACACAGCTGACAAGCGGCAGAGCCGGAATTAGAACACATGACCTCTGACTCCCAAGCCCGGGCTCTTTCTACTGAGCCGCGCTGGGATACCCCATGGACCCCCTCTGCACCCACCCACCGACGCCCGCCCGCCAGCCCTGGGCTCTGTATGAAGGCCTTCGGGGGCCAGATTGCTCCCTTTGGATTTCTAGTCCAAAACTACTATTAGGAGGGGTAATAGCATTTATCAAGTAGTTTTTATTTAGGGTATTCATTAAGGGTTTACCGTATGCCAGGCACTGTACAAAGCGCTGGGGTAGATACAAGGTTGGACACAGTCCATGACTCACATGGGGCTCACAGTCTCAATCCCCATTTTACAGATGAAGTAACTGAGGCACAGAGAAGAGAAGTGCCTCCCTGCTTAATGTCACACGACGGACAAGTGGCAGAGCTGGGATTAGCGTCTAGGTCCTCCTGACTCCTAGGCCTGTCCTCTATCCACCAGGCCATACTGCTTCTCGCTGCATTTACTAGGTGCATTGCACTGCACTGTATTAATTTCTGGGAAAGAAGACAGTGACCATTTGTCCCTGTCTCTTGCAGGGGGGGGAGAGAGGCAGGAGGTCACCATCTAAAAAAAATTAAAAGGTGGTGAAGGGACCAGTGAAAGACATGAGGAGAGATGAAACAAGACACTAAGTCTCCATAAAGGTCATTAAGGTGCAGTGTCTAGAGCAGGGGAATTTCTGAGTCCTCACCCCACACTCAGATTCCACTGTCATTATGTTTAAAGGGGTAAAGGAGGCAAGATAAATAGGGAAAAGAAGGTGGAGAGATAAGAGTTGAGTCAGAGAAGGCATCCCTGAGGAAATGGGATTTTAATAGGATTATGAAGTTGGGAAGAGTAGTGCTTATAAGAAGTAGGAGAGTTCCAGGCAGCATAGAGGGTTTGAACAGGTCAGTGGTGAGAAACTGGAGTGTGGCAAATGAATAGGTTAGTATTCAAGGAGCAAAGTGTGGGGGCTCCCTTGCAGTGGGAAAGAAGCCAGGATAGAAGAGGGAGAGGGGATATAGTGGCTTAAAGCCAATGATGAGGATTGGTAATAATAATAATAGTAATAATAATTGGGTATTTAAGAGCTTACTATGTACCAGGCACTGTATGAAGTGCTGGGGTGGATACAGGCAAATCAGGAAGAAGCCAATACCTGCCCTACATGGGGCTCACAGACTTAATCCCCATTTTACATATGAGGAAACTGAGGCCCAGAGAAGTGAAGTGACTTGCCCAAGGTCACATAGCAGACAAGTAGCAGATCCAGGATTAGAACCCAGGTCCTTCTGACTCCCAGGCCCATGCTCTATCCACTAGGTCACGCTGCTGATCGATATGGAGATGGTTGGCAACCACTACAGTTCGAGTGAGGCCCAGAATGAATTTTTAGAAAAGTGATCCAGGTAGCAGGGAGGGGAGAGGCTAATGCAGTAGTTGAGTGAAGAGATTTGACTAGTATAATGGTGGAGTGAAGGGGAAGAGGGGGATTCTAGAGATGTTATGAAGACAGAAGTAGCAGGCTTCTGCTAGCTGATTGAATATCCACGTTGAAGAAGATCGATGAGTCAAGGAAAATGCCCAGATTTTTTTATTTTTGAGGCAGGGAGAATGGTTATCAAACATATGTATTAACTGAGCACTTACTGTATGCAGACCACCTATAATACAACAGTCTTGGTAGACATGTTCCCTGCTGACAACAAGCTTACAGTCTAGAGCTGTATTATTATAACTTATTATAAATAAGTTATGGATATGTAAGTGTTGTCGTGCTGGCTGGGGGGTAGGTGTATAAAGGCTCCAAATCCAAATGTAAGGGTGCAAAGCAGGGAGTGAGAGAAGAGGAAGTGAGGGTTTAGTAGGTGAAGGCCTCTGGGAGGAGATGTGATTTTAATAAGGCTTTGAAGGTGGAGAGAGTTATCATCTGTTGGATATGAAGAGGGAGGGATTAGAACCCAGGTCCTTCTGACTCCTGAGCTCATGCTCTATCCATTAGGCCATGCTGCTTCTTGGTCATTAATAATTATGTTATAGTGTACTCTCCCAAATGCTTAGGACAGTGCTCTGCCCACAGTAAGTATTCAGTAAATACCCCTGAATGATTGCTTGACCTTGGAAATAGCAGGGTGGTGGGTCAAGGATGGAGTTGGAGAGGAAGTGAATGGAAGTTTGCTTGGGGTGGGTGGATAGGAATGGTAGCCAGAGGATGGGGTGGTAGCTTGAGGGTGGTGTGGAGCCAAGAGAATACATGGGCATATTTGAAGGGCAAGAAGGAACGCGTAGAGAGTAAGCGGTTGAAGATAGTGAGAAAGGAAAATGGACAGGGAGGTGGGGGGAGCACAAGTGGATTTTAACAGGAGGTATGACATCCTTGTGACAGCTGGGAAGGATGGTTGAGAGGTCAGGCCTTCAGGTAGAGGTTGGGTAGAAGAAGGCTGTAGCTAGCACAACCTTGGAAACTGTATCTTCTTATGTCCTGCCTCCTTACCAACCCCCAACATGCAGAAGCATAGACAGTAATGCAAGTAGTCACAGAGCAAACAGTGATGATAGCTTTATTACTACCTTCAGTCAGAGCTGCTCCAAAGCAGGCCAAGTACCTACTAAAGTTCCAGGAGTGTGTGTTGCAGAGTCCGGGCTGGGGGTGCACAGGGGTAGGGGACATCTCTGTTTTCTGGCTAGGCAGCCCTTCTCCCACCTCTGTTTGAGACTTAGGTTACTCCAGGCAGCCAAAACCAGGGCTGAAGTAGAGTCCAGGCACTGCACTTTCCCACTGGAGATCAACCCTGGATGGGGGTGGGGAACAAGAGGATAGACAGTGTTGCTGCTGCCTTCACAGAATGGATATGGTCTGGGGGTTGCCTGCTAGAGTCTCTTCCCCTACCCCTCTCCTCTAGGAGGGATCGTGTGGTTTCACACCAGTCACACCCCATCTGAATCAATAGCAGATGTGAAGGAAGCGCTTCACGCACTGCAGTGGGCCCTAGGCTGGGTCACCCACAAATCGCTGCATCAACATCTCCCCTGCAAAGTCCCACAGCCCTTTCAGTGCATCATCAATAAAAGGGACACCAGCTAACTCAGCCCTCTAGAAGACAAGAGACCACTGCTGCACACACCCCACACTCTCCCAATCCCAGTTCTACTCACCAGACCTTGTCTCCCTTCAAAAACAGACTAGAGAAGGATTATGCCCAGGAGCCTTGTGTAGTGCAGGGAGAGACCAGAAGCCTCTTGGGCCTTAAAAGGGCAGTGCTCTGGGAAGGCAAAACACTCCATCAAGATTGGAAACATCTGAGGGACAAATCTGTCTGTTCATTAACCCTAGGTCCTATATAGAGCCTGCCTCATGGGAGCTGCTGGGGATTAATGGGGAGGAGATGATGATGATGATGATGATCAGCACTTAGTACAGTGCCTGGCACATAGTAAGCGCTTAACAAATATCATCATCATTATCATGACAATGAAAGGGCCCATCTTTCTCCAGCCACTCTCACGACTGATCTGGTCTAGGGGAGGGCCCTTCCTCTTCTCCCAGTACCAATTAATTCTACTGTACTCTCCCAAATATCTGTGCAGTGATCTACACAAAGTAGGTGTTTAATAAATGTTTTCATTACTTATTTGATGGGGGAATGGAGCCCCAGACACTCCACTGGACTCCATGCCCAGGACTCCCTGGTCCCGCCTGTCCCCACCCCCGCTTCCCAGACCCTCCTGCCCAAGCAGTCCCGGAGAGACCCACTTGGGCCTGTCCCTCATGGCCCAGCACGTTCTGCTGGGAGCCAGCCCCTTCCCCACCTGGCACTCACAAAGTTGGGCCATGCTGGGCTGAGACCTCTCAGGGCCAAAGGGTTAGGAGCAGAGTTAGGTTAGAATAAGGGCTCCAGTTGGTGGTGGGACTAGGGATGAAGGTTAGGAGTCTGGCTAGGGTTGGGGTTAGGGTTAGGGTTGGGCTTGAGATAGGGGCTAGGATTGAGGGTTCAGTCTAAAGTTAGGGTTAGTGTTGGGATTGGGGCTAGGACTGGGGGTTCGGGCTAGGGTTGGGGTGGAGTTTGGAGCTAGGTTTGGGGGCTTGGACTAGGATTGGGGTATGGGTTGGTGCTAGGGTTGGAGGTTCAGGCTAGGGTTGGGGTGTGGTCTGGGCTAGGTTTGGAGGCTTGGGCTAGGGTTGGGGTCCATTTGAATTTAGGCCTGGAGTGTTGATAAGGCATGGGTTGGGGTTGTGGCTGGGCCTGCTCCTGGAGCTGTGTGGGCTTGTGCCGGGGCTGGGTGGACCTGTGCCGGAACTGCGCAGACCCATAGCAGGGCTGGATGGGCCTGCGCCAGGCTGGATGGACCTGTGCCGGGGCTGGGTGGGCCTGAACTGGGACTAGGTGGGCCTGTGCTGGGGCTGGATGGGCCTGGAATGGGACTAGGTAGGTCTGCACCAGGGTTGCGAGGGCCTGCTACTGGACCTGTGTAGGCCTGTGTAGGCAGGGCCTAGCTGGACCTGCAGCTTGGCTGGCTGAGCCTGGGCCAGGGCTGGTTGGGCCTGCGTAGGCTGGGGCTGCATGGGCCTGAGCTGGGGCTGGGTGGGCCTGCGCCGGGATTGGGTGGGCCTACGCCGGGGCTGCGAGGAACGGGTCTGAACACTCGGTCCCTCCCAGCGCCTTCCTGCCCTGGCCCTGCGCCGACCTCCTCCACCCTAGGTGCCCGCTGCGGTGGCAGGGCCACCCCCTCCCGGCACGTTTCCCTGCGATTCTCCGCATCGCATTCTCCACCACAGCCGCCCGTGGCCGAGCCCGTGTTTGTCTCCCGTCTCCTGCCCGGCCCGTCCGACGGGCTGTTCCCTTATAGGGGAAGGAAAGTGTCGCGCGCTCAACCCCGATCGCTCACGCCCCAGCTCCCCTGCTCAATGGGCCAGATCTGGTTACAGAGCGGGGACGGCGGGGCATAGCCAGGCCGTGACTCACCCTCCGCCAACCGTGCCGGAGCTCGGCCCCCTCGGCACCATACAAGGCCGCGTCCCGCAGCCCGCCGCCCTGAGACGTGGCCCGGGCCGCGCCGCCACCGCCGCCCTGTGGCTCTGCCCCAAGGCCAGGCCCCGCCCACCTCCACAACCCCGGCTCCAGGTGTCCCCCGATCTGGCCTGGGTTTGCCCGTGGGAACCAGCCGGCCACGCCCACTGCCGCCGATGCCCGCTTCTCTCTGCAGCCCATGTAAGGAGGGCACGTGGCCGGCCAAGGCCCCGGGGGGGAGAGGGAGAGCACGGTCAACCCCTCGACCCTGCCCCTCCCTCTGCTGTCCTGCCACTCAACCGTGCCTGGGGAGCAGGATGGGCCAGGCCCACGTGGGGGCAACGGGTGAGGCTCAGCGGACCTGTGGGAGTCTCCTGGTGACAGGAGAGGGGGCTTCTGGGCTTCAAGTGACTGTAAAGGGATGGAATGTGCCCCTCCCCTCCCCCCACCTCTGCCTGCCCAGGCCTAGGGTCTCCCCTTAACTACCTTGATTTCTTGCTTCGGGGAGGTTCAGGGGAGGACCCCAGCCCACTCCGAGATAGCCCACCCTTTCCTCAATCCACAATTACCCCAGACCCTACCTCTGCCACACCCCCAATCCCAGACCCAGACCTACTGTCACCCCAAACCCAGTCCCATCTCCAGCCCCACCCCAAGACCCAGGCCCAGCCCCAGCCCTAGGCCCACCACCAGTCCCACTGTAAGATCCAGCCCCAGCCTCAGCTCCACCCCTAGACCCAGACTCATCCCTAGGATCTACCCCAAGACCCAACCCCAACTCCACCACCAGCTTCACCCCAAGAGCCATCTCCACGCCTAGATCCACCCCAAGATCCAATCCCAAGCCCACCATCAGCCTCACCCCAAGACCCAGCGCCACCCACCTTGCTTGGGCCCAAATTCATTTCCCTCTGCACAAGTCTGGAAAATTTGTACGAAGGGAGGTTCAACCGGATGAAGCTATGGAGGCACCATAAATGGTCACTTTGGTTCAACACTCAAGCCTCGCCTGTACTTCTAGCATGAGCCCTCCTCAATCGATCAATCAGTAGTGTTCACTGGACACTTATCGACTGCAGAGCAATGAACCGAGTAGATAGAGCAGGACCCTGGGAGTCAGAAAGACCTGGATTCTAATCCCATTTGTCTCCTGTGCAACCTTGGGCAAGTCACTTAACTTCTCTGTGCTTCAGTTCCCTCATCTGTAAAATAGGGATTAAGGCTGTGGGACCCATGTGGACCAGGGACTGGGTGCAACCTGCTTAGCCTGTACCTACCTCGATACTTGGTACAGTACTCAGCACATAGTAAGAGCTGAACAAATGCCATTAAAAAACAAACAAGCAAACAAACAAAAAAAACTAAGCGTGTGGGAGAGGATAATGGAGTGAGTAGACCCAAACCCTGCACACTGACCAGAACATTTCCCTTCACTGCCAGCTGGTTCCCACAGGTGCACCAGGGAGGACATAGGGGACGCCCTCCAGTGAGACTGTCCCACCAGGCAGCTTGGACTTTCAACCCGGAAACATGAGTTGGGATTCCCTCTGAAGGAGTTGGCATGGGGCAATGGTCTGGCAGGCACAGAGCTGGCACACCCAGCTGTTCCACAGGCTGGCACATCCCTCAGAAGCCCCACCCTGCCTGCCCCACCAGGTGAGCAGCTGGCATCACAGCGGTGTCCCCTCCAGCCAAAGGCAGTGGGCCATTAAGATGCAGACACCGACCCCGAAAATGCCTTCTCCTTCCCACCCCCACCCCGTTTGGTCTACATGACCAGGCCATGATCCTGGCCCCTAGATATTGCCCTCAGGAGGCCACAGAGGTCACCGAGGGACATGACACAAGGGTGGGTCCTGAAGGGACTTGAGCACCTCTTGACCCCTGCTCTAGGCATCTGGCCAGATGTTACTTGGCAGGGGACATGGCCAGTCCCCTCCCCCGACCAGGCACACGCCTGCCCCCAGAGCCCCCCAAACTCCTCAATACAGCCCACGAGGACATAACAGCTGGAAATAGGAAAGAGCACACTCACACACACACACACACACACATACACACTCTCTCTCTCTGGCACACACACACTCGTACTCACTTACAATCTGTGCTAAGTGCTGAGTTAGATACAAAAGGTTAACAGAAGGGATACATTCCCTGTCCCATGAGGAGCTCATAAACTATCTTATTGTCCTTTTACAGATGAGCAAACTGAGATCCAGAGATGAAGTGGTCAGGGCTCATGAGTTCGAATCCCAGCTCTGCCACCTGTCAGCTGTGTGACTGTGGGCAAGTCACTTAACTTCTCTGTGCCTCAGTTCCCTCATCTGTAAAATGGGGATTAAGACTGTGAGCCCCACGTGGGACAACCTGCTTCCCCTGTGTCTACCCCAGCGCTTAGAACAGTGCTCGGCACATAGTAAGCGCTTAACAAATACCAAATACAAATACAAATACCAACAAGTGACTTCACCCAAATCAAACAGCAGGGTGGTAGACCCCCGTCTCTTGACTCCCAGCCTTGTGCTCATTTGCTCTAGCAGTGGGAGCTCCCCTCACCTTCTCCACAACCTACCTCATCCTAAATAAACTGTGGCATCTGTTAAGCGCTTACTATACGCCAAGCACTGTACTAAATTCTCCAGTAGATAATGGATAATTAGGTGCCAAATACGGCTCACAGAGTAAGTAGGAGGGAGGACGGATATCGAATCACCATTTTGCAAATGAGGCACAGAAAAGTTAAGGGACTTACCCGAGAACATACTCAGCAGACAACTGGCAGAGGTGGGATTAGAACCCAGGTCCTCTGACTCCCAGGCCTGCGCGTTTTTCATTAGGCCACGCCGCTTCCCAGGGCCCCATCCAGAGTCACTGCCCCATCCCGATTAGACTGTAAGCCCGTCAAACGGCAGGGACTGTCTCTATCTGTTGCCGACTTGTTCATCCCAAGCGCTTAGTACAGTGCTCCGCACATAGTAAGCGCTCAATAAATACTATTGAATGAATGAATGAATCCCTGGCTCCTGGTGGGCGCTGTCTGAACCCTCCGGCAACTTGCTGTTCCTCGTCTGGCCGGCACCACACACACCCCACCCTCAGTGGGGCCGAAGCGGGTCTTTTCGGGGAGAGGCCGGTGGGTATGGAGACCGTGAGGTCCACGGGGTCTGCTCCCCTCACACCCCGCTTGCCCGACCGCCCCCCCTACCCGGGTGTTGTACTGGACGAGGCGAGCCGTGGGAAGGGGCGGGTAGGCCGGGGAGGAGGAGAAGGGGGTAGTTACAGATAGGGCCCAGGAGGTGGGCTCCCCCAGCCCCTTCGCCTGGGCCTCTGGGTCTGGACTGCCTTACTCGATGCGGCCACGAGAGGGCGGAGCTGCGCGCCCGCCCCGGCCCCCGGCCCCCGGCCCCCGGCCCCCGGCCCCCGGCCCCGGTCCCCACCTCGGCCCTCCAAGGGACCAAGGGGGTCGCTTGCTCTTTCCTCCCTTCGTTTACCCAGGGCTCGTTCGAGGCCCCAAAACTCAGAAATTCCCCAGGCCCTGCCCTCCCCCAGCGCACCCTGCCCGCCCCGTGGGCACTTCTCCTTTAATAATGTTGTTAAGCGCTTACTAGTCACTTCACTTCTCTGTGCCTCAGTTACCTCATCTGTAAAATGGGGGTTAACTGTGAGCCTCACGTGGGACAACCCGATTACCCTGTACCTACCCCAGCGCTTAGAACAGTGCTCTGCACATAGTAAGCGCTTAACAAATACCAACATTATTATTATTATTATTGTGCTGAGCACTGTTCTAAGCGCTAGGGTAGATACAGGGTAATCACCTTGTCCCACACGAGGCTCACAGTCTTAATCCCCATTTTACAGGTGAGGTGACTGAGGCACAGAGAAGGTAAGTGACTTGCCCACAGTCACACAGCTGACCAGCGCCAGAGCCGGGATTCGAACCCATGACCTCTGACTCCCAAGCCCGTGCTCTTTCCACTGAGCCACGCTGCTTCTCTTTTCCCTGCGCCCTTCCCTGCATCCTACGTCCCCCGGCGGGGACCGGGAAAAGAGCCCTTCGCCAGGGCCAGGACCAGGGCCAGAGCCAGGGCCAGGGCCAGAGCCAGAGCCAGGGCCAGGGCCAGGGCCAGCTTCAGACCGGGGAAGGGGAACATCGACCACCGCCCCCCCCCCACACACACCATATACACACACACACACACACACAGAGCGCTCCGTGTGACGTCACTGCTTTGCTCTGGGTGCGGGGCGGAGAGCGAGAGGGGAGAGAAACGGCTTTAATCCCCTTGGGCACACTGACCCTCGGGGGGGACTGGGGAATTCCTGGGGCGAAAGTTAAAAGGACGAGGTCCATTCACGACCCGCAGCCCCATAGCACTTATGTACATCGTCCGTAAGCTCCTTGTGGGCAAGGGTGGTCTATGTCTGTTCTGTCGTACTCTCCCAAGCGCTTAGTACGGTGCTCTGAGCTCAATAAATGCTACTGATTGATTGCTGAGAGTCGCTCCGCCGGACACTGGTCAAACCGGGAGGCGGATCCCTGAGGAGGTCAGGGGACGGCGTGGGGCCACCTCAGGCCTGGGCCTGGGCAGTCCCCACTTGGGCCCTTTTTCCCAAGAAGTTCAAAGAGGGCACCTAGCTTTCTATTGCCACACAGCAGGGGGACCAAATCACACAAAAGGCCTGGGTGGCCAGACTCTCTCCCTTGACCTCTCGGTCTCCCCGACGTGTCTAGTCTGCTCTGGCTGTGAGACCCCGCCTCCACCCGCGCGGGATCCCACGGAGCTGGAAGAGGGCGGAGGGGACGCCTCGGGCTCGCTTTCTCTCCTTCTGTTTTCATCCTCCCGGTTCTTGGGCCTTCATGTGATTATGTCACTGCGGGCTCCCGTTCGGCGCCCGCCCCGCCCCCTGCCCCGCCCCTGTCCCTGCCCCTGCCCCGCTCCCGCTCTTCGGGCCGTGCCGATCCTGCACGTTTGGCTTCCGCCCGAACAAAGCGCCGTGCCAATTCCACGCGCGTTAGTCACCCACGTCACGTAGCCCCCGGGAGCGAATGGGTTGGGGGGCCCAGAGGGAATGGGGGGGTGTCGGAAGGAGTGGGGATCGGGAGGCGCCCCCTCCCCACCGCAAATGAAAGGGAGAAAGGGGAACCGGGCATGAATGAGGGAGGACTGGGGGGGATTTGTCCGTCCGGTTCATCCTCCACCTCCACCTTCCCTCATCAGCATGGAGTCGGAAGTCCTACCCCAGGACTGAATGCATGAAGACAGTGGGCTGGAGATGCTTGATGGAGAGGGGAAGGGGACCACTATGGGATTGGGAAAGAAGGAAACAGCCCCCCAACCCCACCCCTACCCTTCCAGCGGTGGAGGAGAGGGTCACGACTCCCGGGGCTGGAGGTCACACCCATTACCACCGAACCTCTAAGGGCTACGGCTGGTGCGGGGAGGGGGAGGGGATCCCTGGAACCCAGCTGTGGGGGGAGACCCCCCCCAACTCAATCTTCCTGGGATGAGGTCAGCGCAGCTGCGTCCGGAGCCCGCTCTTGTCCAGTCTCGCGTGCGTGACTCAGGCTGGGGACTCCCGCTAACGCCCCTGCCCCCCGGGGTCCTGCCTACCCCTCCGTCGCCCCCCCCCCCCCCCGGGATCCCCTTAGTCACTGAGCCCCTGGGATCCACTTCGCCTTGAAGGTGGCTGCCCTCCCCGTCCCGTCCCCCCCAAAACTTCACAGCAGCTCTCCACTGGGGCAAGGGACCTGGCGGGGGAGGGAGGGTCTGGGCGCGGATTCTCGAAGGCCTTTAAACCGACCCCCACCCAGTCAGGTCCACCAATCAATCAATCAATCGATCGATCGATTGTCTTTATCGAGCACCTACCTTGTGCAGAGCACCATACTGAGCACTGGAGAAGATAACAGTAGAGTTTGACACGAACTCTGCCCTCCAGGAGCCTGCAGTCTAGTGGGGAAGTAAGATACTAAAAAAAAAAGTACAGGCAGAAGGGGGGCAGAAATAAGGATGCTCGAGGTAGTGCTTACGTAATGGGGTGTCCAGGGGCCCCAGGGGCTTGTGGGCTTGAGAACCCAGGGCTCAGGCAGCCCACAGGGGCCACAGTGGTAGATGGGACATAAAATCTGGGAGATAAAACTCCTTGAGTGAGTTGTTTTACATCCTCTGTCTCCACTTCCTCTCCTCCAATTCTCCTTCGCACCCTTAATCTGGCTTCCGTCCCTTTCACTCCCCAGAAACCACCCTATCAAAGGTCACAAATGATCTCCTTCTTGCCAAATCCAATGGCCTCTACTCCATTCTAATCCTCCTCTACGTCTCAGCTACCTTTGACACTGTCGACATCCACTTTTCCATCCAACCTCGGCTTCACTGACACTGTCCTCTCCTGGTTCTCCTCCAATCTCTCTGGCCGCTCATTCTCAGTCTCTTTCACGGGTTCCTCCTCTGCCTCCCACCCCCTAACTGTGGGAGTTCCTCGAGGTTCAGCTCTGGGTCCCCCTCTACTTTCCATCTACACCCACTCCCTTGGAGAATTCATTCGCTCCCATAGCTTCAACTACCATCTCTATGCAGATGATTCCCAAATCTTTATCACGCTGCTTTCCTACTGCCACCCAGCCTGCACTCTTTGCTCCACTAATGCCAACCACCTCATTGTACCTCGATCTCATCTATCTTACTGTCGATATCTTGACCAAATCCTGCCTCTGATCTGGAATTCCCTCCCTTCCTCTTCATAGCCTTATTGAAGCCACATCTCCTCCAAGAGGTCTTCACTGACTAAGCCCTCATTTCCTCTTCTCCCATTCTCCCACTCCCCTCTGCGTCGCCCTTGCACTTGGATTTGCTCCCATTATTCACCTCTCCCTCCGCTCCACAGCACCTATGTATGCATCTATAATTTATATTTATGTATATCATATTATATTTTTATACTTTTATATTTATTTATATGTTATATTGAAAATATTTATTAATGTCTGTCTCCCCCTCTAGACTGTGAGCTTGTTGTGGGCAGGGAATGTATCTACCAACTCTGTTCTACTGTACTCTCCCAAGTGCTTAGTATGGTGCTCTGCACACAGTAAATGCTCAATAAATATGATTGATTGACTGACTTATTCATTTATTCAGTTCAGAAGGGCTCTGGCCTTTGAATTCAGGTCTCTGGTCTCCTGTCCATGCAACCAGAGCCTGAACCCAGCCCCTCAAGGGTCAAGGTGGTGTCGAATTCCCACTCGTATTCTCTTTCCCACCCTTTAGTACACTGTCCTGCACACAGTAAACGCTTAGCATGCACTTAGTCTTACCACTTCTATGAACCCAGCCTCCCTCCCCACGAGGGTTACCCCAGAACCCCCTAGTACCAGGAGAGTAAACAACCAAAGCCTAGGCTCTGGATCTGTTTTGACCTTTGCCCTTTGTTCACCAAAGGCTAGGCAGAGTGGCCCAACCCTCCCCCCTTTGCATGCTCTGCCCCTCCCTCTCCGGACTAGAGGTCAGGAATCAAGTTGCAGGCTGAGCAGGTGGGGAGGGTAATAATAATAATAATAATGTTGCTATTTATTAAGTGCTTACTATGTGCAGAGTACTGTTCTAAGCACTGGGGAAAATATAGGGTAATCAGGTTGTCCCACGTGAGGCTCACAATCTTAACCCCCGTTTTACAGATGAGGTAACTGAGGCCCAGAGAAGTGAAGTGACTTGCCCACAGTCACACAGCTGACAAGTAACAGAGCCGGGATTCGAACCCATGACCTCTGACTCCCAAGCCCGGGCTCTTGCCACTGAGCCACGCTGCTTCTCTAGGTAGGCAGCAGTGGGTGTAGTAGGCAGTAGGGTAGGCAGCAGTGGGTGGGTAGGTGTGTGGGTGGACTCTTTGGGGGGCTCAGGACCCTCTTGTTTTCCCAGCCAAGAGATTGTATGGACTGTCCAGCCCTCCAGGGCCCTGAGCCCAGCTATGCTTTTTTTCTCAACATTAAAAATAATATCTGTTGAATTTAAATGCTTATTCAATGCCAAACACTGTACTAGGCTCTGGGGTAGACCTAAGACTATCAGGCCCCAAGTGCCAACTATATTATATTACACCAAGTGGAGGCATTCAAAAAATGAGAAGCCCTGCAGGCTCGTGGAAAAACCATGAAAGCCAGAGGACCTGAGTTCTAATCCCAGCACTGCTATGAGATCCCAGACAAGTCGCTCAACTTCTCTGGGCCTTAGGTTCCTCATCTGTAAAATCGGGATTCAATACCTCCTACATATGATAATTATGTCCGACCTAATTACCTCATATCTTCTCTAGAGCTTAGTAAAGTGCTCAACACCCAGTATTTAACAAATACCACAATTATCTTTAATAAAAAGGTGCCACTACTGTACAATCCCCTCATCAATCAATTAATCAATCAGTGGTATTTGTTGAGTGCTTACTGGGTGCAGACCACTGCAGTAAGAGCTTGGGAGAACAGAGTGGGTAGACACATTCCTTGTCCACAAGTTGCTTCCGGTCTAGAGGGAAGTTCTCAGACGTCTCCCCTGGTCTTCCCCCACCTCCTACTCATCCTTCACTTGATCACCCGAGCCACCTCTGGCAGGGGGAAAATGCGGGAGGTCTGGGGATCTGGGCTGATGCCCAACACACCCCTGGCCCAGAACCGAACTGAACCAAGAACTCGGCACCCTCAGGGGTGGGTTCTGATCTCAGTCAACATTTGGGAAAGGGTAGGATTGGGGCTGAGATGAAGGACTGAGTCTCTCCCGGCCCTAAGGAGATTCACAGTTTTCTCCAGGAGATTGAAATCCGTGGGCTTCAGCTGCCCGGGCCCAGGGAGCTGGAGGAAGATGAAATCAGGGAGGAGAAGGAGAAAAACAAGGAAAAGGAGGAGGAGGAGAACAAGGGAGAGGAGGGGCAAAAAAAGAGAAAAAGAGAAGGGACAGTGGGGGGCATCTAAAGCTCCCGCTGCTGGAATATTCCCACTATGGGCACCCTGCAGCCTCCCTTGTGAAAGCGGGACTCTAATGCAAAATGACTTAGGCCCTTAAAGAGAGTGGGACATGGACATTGGCCCTGCTAACATGAGTCTTCTGGTCAATTTAATCTCGCCTCCCTGCCAGACCCATGGTTGCCTGAGGACGGGACTGTGTCCATCCTGCCTTCCCCTGGATCCATGCCTGTCCATCCCACCTCTCCCCAGACCCATGGCTGACAGGGACAGGACCGAGTCCATCCCATCCCCTTGCCGGACCCTCGGCTCCCTAAGGACAGGACAGTGTCCATCCCGTCTCCCCCCAGACCTGCCGCTCCACAAGGACAGAGCCATGCCCATCCGGTCTCCTTGCCGGACCCGAGGCTGCCCAAGGACACGACCAGGTCCATCACATCTCCCCCCGAACCATGGCTGCTCACGGACAGGACCATGTCTTTCCCGTCTCCCACCAAACACATGGCTGACTGAGCAGGAATGTGTCCACTCTGTGTCACTCTAGTCAGGGCCAGATTCACTGCCTTTGATCATCAAGCGTGTCTGTATATTGCGTACCTGTGCATGGGTGTCCCTGTCTGTAGCCGTGTCCTGCTTCTGTGAGTCCACCTTCACGTGCTGGGGGACAAACAGCATGGCCTAGTGGCAAGAGCACGGGCTTGGGAGTCAGAGGGCGTGGCAGAGAGGTCATGGGTTCCAATTCCAGCTTCGCCACTTGTCTGCTGTATGACCTTGGGCAAGTCTCTTAACTTCTCTGTGCCTCAGTTACCTCATCTGTAAAATGGGGATGGAGACTGTAAGCCCCAGGAGGGACAACCTGATTACTCTGCATCTACCCCAGTGCTTCAAACAGTGCTTGGCACATAGTGAGCGCTTAACAAATACCATAATTCTTATTATGTCATAATCACACTCATGTTCTCCCAAACTGTGTGCGTGCGCACACACATACATTTCTCCCAAGAAGAGGGATCAGGAAAGGGAAGCAAGACAAACAGCCTGGCCCCCTGGCCGGCCTGAGCTCAGTCCCCCTGCCCAGCCCGAACCCGGCCCCCTGCCCAGCCCGAGGCGGGCCCCCTCACAAGCGGCAGCCAAGCCGGCCTTCCGCGGCCTCTCCGTGCCCGCTCCCTCGTGGGGCACCGGAGAGGGTGCCAAGCCCTGGGCCCGGCGGGGTGGGCGGGGAACTGGCAGGGCGCTGGGACGGGGCGGGGCCGGGTGCGGTGCGGTGCGGGGGGCGGAGCTGCGGCTCCCTGTCTGGCCCGGCACGGCGGGGGCGGAGCCCCGACCCTCGGCCTTAAGAGGAGGCCGGCGGCCCCGACACCGGCACAGACCTTCCTGCCGCCGCCCGGGACCGGCGGCCACCATGGTCCGCCTGCGGCTGCTCCGGGACCGCTGCTCCGCCGCCCTCGCCCTGCTCTTCGTCCTGCAAGAAGGTGAGGTCCGGCCCCGGGCTCCCGGACCCCGGGTCCCAGCCCCGACCCTCGGACCCAGGGGCGGGAGGGCGGACGGCCCCTGCCCGCGCCTCGCCGGCCCCTTCGGTCCCCCGACCTCCCGGCCTCTCGGCCTCCCCCTCCCCAAGCTTCCCGGCCCCCGGCCAAGCCTCCTCCCCGCCTCTCCTCTGGGATGGAGCGGGGGCGATGGGGCGTTGGGTCAAGTCGTTCCCCCCGCCTCCGCCGCAGCCGTGCCCGCGGGACCTGGCACCGCACGGCTGGTTGACATCCCTGGTGGGCGGGACGCCGCAGGGTCGCGGCGGAGCTGGCGCTGACAGCCCCGGGCTCCTCCATCCCCCGGAGACCCCCCGCCCGGCTGGCCCGAAGCCACTGGGGCCCCCCTCCTTCCCCCGGTGCCCCCTGCCCGACCAGGGGCGCGGGGGCGGGGAGCTACATCCCATTTCCCGGCTCCGGCGGGGCGGCGGCGGCTTCCCCCGCGGCGTGAACTCTCAGGTTCCGCCGGTGCCAGAGCCGTGAGTGCGGGGCGCGGGGTCGCTGCGGGCGGAGTGGACGCTGATGGTGGGTCCGCCTGTCCCGCACAGCGAGGACCCTCCCCTCCCCCAAGCCTGGCCTGCCGGCGGCGGGCGGCCAGCACGTGCGGACCAGGAGATGCTCCTGCCACAGCTTCCTGGACAAGGAGTGCGTCTACTTCTGCCACCTGGACATCATCTGGGTCAACACGCCGGGGTGAGGAGGCGGGGGCGGCGGCGGGCCGCAGGCAGGAGGGCCGGAGAGCTTGGCCGGGCTGGGGGGGGGGGGGAGCGGCTTGGCCGGGCCGGGGGGAGGGTCGCCCCCGGCCCGGCGCAATCCTGCGGCGCGGAGCCGGGGCTGACGGCTCCCTATCTCCCGGTCTCCCCGTCCCGGACCCGAGCAGCCTCATTCCGCCCTACGGCCTGGGAAAGCGGCCGACGCGCAACCGCAGATCGCCGGACAGGTGCGCGTGCGCCGCCTCCCGGGACCGCACCTGCAACACGTTCTGCCGGGCCTCGCCGCGGTACGACCCGCCGACACCCCCTCCCCATCGCCCCCAGCGCGCCTGGGACCAGGAGCCCCCTTCCTCCTCCCCCTTACCTTAACCCTCCCCCTGAGGGGGATCAGGGCTGGGGGCTTACCGGGAGGCAGGGTCATCGGACAGAGACCCGTGGAGGAGCTGCCCGTGCTGGGTCCCTGGGGAGAGAGTCAGGGATGGAGAGGGAAGAGTCAGGGGTGTCGGAGGCTCCGTGCTGGGTCACCTGGGTGAAGTCATAGATGGAGAGGGAAGAGTCGGAGTTGTTGGTTGGTCCGTGTTGAGTCACTGGGGGAAAGAGAGATGGGGAGAGAGAGAGGAGTCAGGGGTGTTGGATGGCCCGTGCCGGGTCACGGGGGGAGAGTCAGGGAGGGAGAAGAGGGAATCGGAAGGGTTGGTCGATAGCGGGTCACTGGAGGAGTGGTTGACGATGCAGAAGGGAAAGTCAGGGGTGCTGGTCGGACCATGCTGCGTCACTGTGGGAGTCGGGGATAGAGGTGAGAGAGTGAGAGGTGTTGGATGATCCGTGCTAGGTTACTGGCTCAGGGAAGAGGAGAAGGGGGAATCAGAGAGGTTGGTCCAATGGTTGGTTCACCCCGGGGGCAAGAGTCGGGACTGTTGGATGGTCCAGATTGGGTCACTGAGGGAGCGTCAGAGATGGAAAAGGTGGAGTCAGGGGTGTTGGATGGCCCGTGCTGGGTCACGAGGAGAAGAGTCAGTGATGTAGAAAGATGCAGGTGGGGGTCCAGCATACAGTCCCTTCCAGCATCCTGCTGTCCCTGTTGGAAACAGAATCCTGGGTTGGAAGAGTGGTAGAATGGGCTGGGGTCTTGGGCTCTCACCACGTGGATGGGGTGGGGCCGAGCGACTCCTTTTGATCGCGTGTGGTTGTTGGGGCGGGGACCCCAACCCGCCTTTGTCCTGGGTTGTGGAGGGGCCCCTGAGGCCTCTGGACAAGGACTGAGTCTCTCTCTCTCTCTCTCTCTGCCTGGTTTACAGGGACATCGCCTGGAGGAGCGGTCTGGCCCCGGCAGGACCCCCGCGCCCGGCCCCCAGCCGGCCCCTGCCCTGGCGGAGGAAGCGCTGAGAGGGTCCCACTGCCTTCAGAAGAAACCGGCACAGAGGCCCCATGGGTCCGAGCGAGGGGAGAGGTGGCCCCCAGGCGGACCTGGTGAGGCCGGACCAGGCACTGAGATGGTGGCACTATTACCCCTGAGCCCTGACCACCGTGTGTCCAGTGCTGGTCTGGGCTGAGCTCTGGTGGACACGTGGATGCAGAAGGGGTGGAGGAACAGTTGAAAGGACGGACTGTTGGTCCCCTTGTCTCGTGGTAGGCCGGTGACAGCCCCTCGCCAGGCCCCAGAGGAGATGGCTTGGGCCTGAGGTGGCCTCACAGGGGAACAGTGGCGGAGGGGCACAGGCCTTGAAGGGCTACAGCGGCAGAGAGGGACCGGCCTCAGAGGGCTACAGCAGCAGAAGGGGACCGGCCTAAGAGGGCTACAGCCGTGGAGAGGGCCCAGCTTTGGAGGAAGGGGAAGCCAGCATCTCGGATGCGAAGAACAAGAACCGCTTCAGAACTTGCTATTAACCTCCCATGGCCCCTGTCTCCTTCCCCGTTTCCAGACTTAGGGAAGGCTGGAGGAGATGCTAGGCTCAGACTAAGGCCCAGGACAGACCCAGCAGGCAGCAGACCTTCCTCCCTTCCCCCACCCCCCACCTGCCCCCACAGGGTCCCTCTGTCCATCTGAAGCAGTGGGTCTGTCTGGGGCAGGGGATGGGGCACTGCCTTGGACCGATATTTATTTGTAACGTTTTTGTCTTTTGCATCCTGTAGCACTTTCCCTGCAAAGGCCGATTTATAATAAACGTGAAAACTTCACTCCCCCTCGTCCGACAAGCAAAGGGACATATGGGGGGCTTTGGGAGCAGAGGGAGAAGAGCCTGGGGCTCAGACACACTGACCAGCGTCAAGCCCCACTTTGGCCTATTTATTTTCCCATCGAGAGTCAGGAGCCAATGGATGGTCCATGCTAGGTCACTGGAGGAGACCCAAAGATGGAGAGGGCAAGTCAGGAGTTGTTGGATGGTCCATGCTGAATCAGTGGGGAGAATCGGGGATGGAGAGGAGAGAGTCAGTGGTGTTAGATGGTCCGTGGTAGGCCACTGGGGAGGAGCAAGGATGGAGAGGGAAGAGTCAGGGGTTTAGGATGGTCCAGCCTGGGTCACTGGAGGAGAGTCACCATCCCCTCATTCACCATGAGGGTGAATGGCCAGGAGCACTCTTTGAAGAGGAGAGACACCATGGCTGCTTGTAGTCTATCCATTCCAGAAAACACACACACACCCGAGCGCACACACATTTGCAAACACACACACACACACGTATGCACAGGCGCGCGCGCACGCACCCAACGCCCGCGAGGGCCAGCCCTGGCCCTGCCTCTTTTCTGGCCTCCGCCCCAGCCTGGCAGCGCTCAGCGGTGAGAAGGAGCCGCCGCCAACTCTCATGCTCCCCAGCCTCCCCAGCGAAAGCGGAATCGTGCTAATTAACGTGGCACGTGTGCTCCCTGGGGCTGCGGGAAGGAGGCGGGGGCGGGAGACCAGCGTTGGGGGTCGGAGGAGGGAAGCGAGGTCTGGGACCTGGAGAGTGGGAAATCAGGGCCAGGAACGGGGAGGAGGAGCAAAGATCGGGCCCAGACACAATCATGCTCCCCGAATCTCCTAAGCACAAGCGAGCCCCCTCCCTGCTTCATCTCCCTTGAAAAGGCAACCCCCCCCGAGTCTCCCCTCTCCAACCCAGATTCTCCCCCTAGTGACCCAACATGGCCCATCCCACACTCCTGACTCTCCTCTCTCCAACATGCAATCAATCGTATTCACTGAATGCTTACTGAGTGCAGAGCACTGAATTAAGCGCTTGGGAGCATACAACATAGCAAAGTTGGCAGACACGTTCCCTGCCTACAGCGAGCTTACAATGTGGAGGGGGAGACAGGCATTAATATAAATAAATAAATTACGGCTACGTACATAAGTGCTATGGGACCGAGAGAGAGGCGAATAAAGGGTGAAAATCTAAGTGCGAGGGTAAAACAGAAGGGAGTGGGGGAAGAGGAAATGAGGGCTTTCCATCCCTAAAACTCTCCCAGTGACCTCGCACAGAAGCTCCATCAGTGGTTCCTCTTTGAGCCTTGCTGCATTCTCCAGGGGACTCACCACCCACCCACTGGACTTTTGCACTACCTTCGGGGCACAGGACCAACTACAAAGTCGCACTTCCCGAAGCCAGCATCAGTTCCCCTACTTCATACGGAATCCAGACTGAGCCATTCCTCTCTCTGGCCTTCCTCCTGCTTCCGCTATTTGAAAATATGTGGGCACCGTCTTCCCTACTAGCCTTCGAGGGCCGGGGGCCATGTCTTTCACTCCCCTCACATTCTCTCAATAACTACAATGATACAGTGCTCAGGGACATAATAAAAACGATGGACGGATGGGTTGGTGGACCGATTGGTGGATGGATTGGTGAATGGTTGCTGAGTTTGGAGAAGGGACTCAAAAGCAGGTTGAGGATCCAATGAGTGGGTATCGTGAGAGGGGCACTTGGCCCTGCAGCTGGACCCAGGCCACCTTGCACAGATCACCTTCCTGAGCATCCCTCTATCCACAACTCTTCTCCTCAAAACCCTCTACTGCTTTCCTGTGTCTCGAAGCATCAAAACGAAACTCCTCACAATCAGTTTCAAGGCTCTCGGCCATCTGGTCCCACGTTGCCTATCTGTTCTCTTTATTCACTATTCTCCAACTTCCTGTCTTTGTTGCTCCCAAGCCAACCTTCTTAGCTAGACTTTGCTCTTGACTCTCCTGCCTCTGTCCCCCCTCATGCCATTCCCCTGGCTCAGAATTCCCTTCCTCCTTCCCTCCCTCCCTAGACTCCTCTCCATATTCAAAGCCCTTGTAGAAGCAGCATGGTTTAGTGGAAAGAGCAAGGGCCTGGGAGTCAGAGGTCCTGGATTCGAATCCCCGATCCATCACTTGCCTGCTGTGTAACCTTGGGCAAGTCATTTCACTTCTCTGTGCCTCAGTTTTCTCATCCGTAAAATACCTGTTCTCCCTCCTACTTGGACTTTGAATCCCATGTGGAACAGGGCCTGCATCCAATCTGATTAACTCTTGTCTACTCCGGCCCCTAGGATGAAGTATAACACATAGTAAGTACTTAATGATGATGGTATTTGTTAAGGACTTACTATGTGCCAGGCACTATACTAAGCGCTGGGGTGGATATAAGAAGATTAACAAATATCATAAAAAATCACCTCCTCCAACAAGCTTTCTCCAATTATTTGGTCTGTGCTGGGGCAGTGGGGGAAAATTAGGAATGGAGAGGGGAGAGTCAGGTTTGGGGTTTTTTTTATGGTATTAAGCACTTACTATGCTCCAGGCACTGTTCTAAGCATTGGGGTAGATACAAGTTAATCAGGTTGGACACAGTCTCTGTCCCACATGGGGCTCGTAGTCATAGTTTTAATCTCCATTAATCTCCAACCGAAGCACAGAGAAGTGAAGTGAACTGCCCAAGGTCACAGAGCAGACAAGTGGCAGAGCTGAGATTAGAGCCCAGGTCTTTTTAACTCCCAGGCCTGTGCTCTATCCACTAGATCATGCTGGCTCAGGATGAACTAACAATGAAGAAATGGCACTAAAATTGAGAACATCCCCACAAACAGGCATTGCTGCAATTAACTACACACGTACAAAACAGACACTGCTAGAATTGAATACCCGGTACACAACAGGGACCACTACAGGGAAGTGCATGTCTATGCACCAAACAACTCTACAGTTTAAATACACACCTATACAACCGGTACCGCTACAATCGCCCAAGTGCTAAGGATGGCTGTTGGGTAGGCAGACCCTGAGTGCTGGGAATGAATCGGGAAAGGCTGCCGAGAAGAGGTGGGAGAAAACCCATTCCTTCATATTCGGCCTTCCCAGGCCTTTGGCTCTGGCCTTTCCACCGACTTTCTTGCTGGTCCTGGCCCATCCTGGCCTTGCCTGCCCTGGCCCGGCTCAGGACGCGCCCTCCCCACCCCCACCCCCATGCCCTCCTTGGCACCGTGGACGTTAACGAGAAACCGGGCAGTAATCGGGAAGTGCTGACAGCCCCGGGCCAGGCGGCCGAAAGGGGCAGAGAACCCCCAAAGGAGCTGCGCCAGGCCAAGGGCTGCTTCCTCCCTCGCTCTCTACCTCCTTCCCCCCTGCCCCGCCCGACCCCTTCCCCCTCCCCAGTCTGGATCCATTGAGGGAGGGGCAGGGCCGGGGGCAGCGTCGGGGAGGGAGGGAGGGAGGGAAGGCCATTTCAACTGTTCACCCGCACGACTCCAACTGGCTCCCATTTCCGAAGCCCCTCCTCCCCCACCACCCTTCTTGCCCTCTTCCCTACCGCCCGCCCTAGGCTCCTCCAAGAGCGGAGGACGGCCAGCGTCCTCGGACACAGAATTAAGTTCGTTGTGGCCAGGGATCGTGTCTTCCAACTCTTGTTATATTGTACGTTCCCAAGCGCTTAGTACAGTGGTCTACACACAGTACGCGCTCAACAAAAACCACTGATTGCTTGATTTCGTGTCCGACTCCTGTCCCTTTTGGAGAAAACAGCACGACGCCTTCCCCCTCGACCCCAAGTGATCCTCACCTCCAGGCCGGACGGCTATATCCTCCAGCGCATCTTCTCCTTCTCTTCGTTTCTGCCTCCGGGCGGAGAGAACCTTTCCCGGCTTCCAACCTTTCTCCCCGACCGAAAAATTCTTTTCCCCGCCGTCTCCCTGAGATTTTCTGTTCCCCTCCCTCTCGAAGGGCCTCCCTCCTCCCCGTAAAATCCGCACACACACATAAAAGCGGCACCCCGTGACCTCGCGGCGTCCGTATTGGACTCTGAATGACCTGAAGAAGAGGCCTTCCGTTCGGAAGGGACGCGGCCGACGGGGAGACCGCCCGCGCTCCGAAAAGGTCGGCGGGGCCTACGGGCGCCGCCTGGGTCCCCGGCAGGTTGGCTCCCTGTCCGGGAGTCGAGCAAAGCGTCTCTGTGGGCTCCGCCTCTCCCACACCCATCCTACAAACGGGGAAACTGAGGCTGAACCAGGGCTCCTCCGTCCCATACGTCTCGACGGGCGGACAACAACGTTGGAGGGTCCGGGGAAACCTCTAGCCCACTGCCGAGTGGGTAGCACCAGTAGCAGACCCCCTGGACCTCACCCACTGGCCAGCGATCGTTGAGCGCGACACCCAGAGTGGCCTAGGGAGAGCAGAGCGTTCTTTTCCACTTCCTTGCGAAAATCAGGAGGGAAACCCTCAAAAAAACAACAGCAGCAACACTAACCCCAGCCCAGTAGTCCCTCTGCGTAACTCGGCAGAGGCCGGGAACGCAGCGGGAGCCCCAGGACAGGGTCGGGTGACCCTGGACCGCCATTGGGGACTGCGCAGCCTCGCCGGTTTCCACCTCGGAGGAGGTGCGGGGGTCCCCGAGATGGTCTTGGAGAACTCATTCACTCCCATGATTTCAACTACCAACTCTTTGAAGACGTGTGTGTGTGTGTGTGTGTGTGAGCGCGAGCGCGCGCGCATGCATACAGGTGTGCGTATGCACATGTCTGTGTGCACGCCCTTGCCTGGGAGAGTGAGCCGGCGGCGGCGGGCGAGCGCTTGGAGGAGGGAGGGTCCTCGATGCGTCCCCGCGGCCCGGCCTGGCCTTATCGGGTGGGTTAACGGGCGGCTGGGCGCGACTTCCCCGGGGCCCGTGGGGATCGGGGCGCGTCCACACGGGACGGTGAAGGGGCCCTTGGACTCGGGGGGAAGACGAGGGTTCCGGCCGGAAGCCGCCCTGGGCAGAAAGGGTGCCCCAAATCAGCATCGCCTTCCATCCCCCGCCACACCCACAGAGTCACACTCATCCAGGAGTGCGAGCTCATAGTGACACTGTGGGGCAGGGGACCCTGACACCCAGCTTCTCCCCGCCGGGACCTGCGACCCCGGAACGAGTCTGGACTTTCCTGCAGCCCCGGGCCCGGCCCCTCCGCCCGGGAGTCGAACAAAGCGTCTCTGTGGGCTCCGCCTCGCCCAAGCCCATCCCACAAACGGGGAAACTGCGGCTGAAACCAGCCCTCCTCCGTCCCATACGTCTCGACGGGCGGACAGCAACTTTGGAGCGTCCGGGGAAACCTCTACTCCACTACCGAGTCGGCTCAGGAAGGGGGAGTAAGAGAAGCAATAAACCGAGCCCAGGTGATCCTCCCAGGTGGTCCTCTCAGTTGAGCTACTCTTGGGGCCAAATTAACAAGCCCCTGTTCCAGCTTCGGTTTCACCGAAGGCTAAGGACACTGACAGGGTCGCTCTAGTGCCGAATAAATGCTGAACGAGCCTGAGAGGCGCCTGGTGGTCAAGCGGCCACCGCGGTGGGGTCATGTCACATGTAGCCTCCCTCCCAGTAGATTGGCAGCGCCTCGAGGGTAGGACGGGCTCTCCTCCTCCTTCCCCGACCTTCCCTTAGCATCCTCTATGTGTGTGTGTGTGTGTGTGTGCGCGCGTCCTGTCCCCTCAACAAACTGGTAACGCCTCGAGGACAGAAACCGTGTCTCCTTCCCGTCCCTCCCCCAGCGCCCAGCACAGTGAGTGTATGTGTGTGTTGTTTTCCCCCACCCCTTTAACTCCCCCTTTAGTGTCCCCCCCCCCCACACACACACACACTCCACATTCCTGAACTAATTATCCGCTTGGGACCCTGCCAGCTCCGGGCCGCAATACAAGTAGCTGCACGGCAGCCCCCCACCCTCCCCGCCTCCAGCCCCTTCCCCGCCACTCCTCCCCCCTACGATCCGGCGCCGTGAGGCACCTGCGCTGATCCCGCTCCGATAACCTCCCGGATCCCCCAGCCCCGCGACCCCGACCGCGGACACCCGGCCCGGCCCGGCCCCCGTCTCTACCGGAACAATGGATCGAACCCGGTCCCGGCTCCCCGGGGCCCGCCCCTCGGACCCTCCGGCCCCCGCACGCCTCCAAGATCTGGGGCCGTGGGGTCGGACCTTGGGCAGGGGGCTTTAGCCTCGGCTCTCCAGTGCGGGTAAACTCAACCCGGGGCCCCCGCGGACCCCGCGGGCCTCTCAGCCGCCCGCCCGCACATCGCCCGCACATCGCCCGCCCGCAGAGCCGCCGCTCGGGGAACGCAGTGGGGAGCGGGACGCGGGAAGGCGAAGGGCGCCAGGGGAGAACACCCTGGGACCCCTCCCCTCGGCCCCCGCCCCACCTCTCCCCGCGGGGTTGTTTATTGATTCGGATTTTTGGCTCCCGCTCGTCCCGAGATTGCGAAACGGGCGCGGAGCCAGCGCTGCGGGGCCAGGTGCCCATCAGAGCTCGCTGCCCCCCAGACCCCGACGTGCCGGCTCCCCAGCCCCTCCACACCCCCCCCTCCACCCCTCCTGCCCGCCCAGCCCCTGGACCTGAGTGGGGATGGGGGGGTGGGGAACCCGCTTCCTCCCATTTGGAAAACGCGCCCTCACCTTTCCTTACCTGTACTCCCTTCTCGCCTTCCATCCTTTCCTTCACAGAGGCTGCGGACATTGTTTTCATTAACTTCATCTCAGACACATTCGCACCCACACACAGATACACAGGTACACACATGCACAATACACACACGGGCAGAGACACGCACACACAAATACACACCCACACACTCGCAAAGAACCAAAGAACGAAAGACACGAAGCCCCATAGGAGAGCTGGAAGGCAGGAAGGAAGGAAGGCTGGAAGACCTGGGTGACAATAGCCCGTGGTCCCTAAGGAGACAGGAGCCGTCCCTAATGGGAGTTCGGTTGAATTATCCCAGGAAGTCTTCCTGGAGGTGGATATTTGGTAGGGTTTTGGTGGGATGGGTGGAGAGTGCTCGGTTGAGGAGGAGAAGGATGGTGGAAGGCATACGGGGAAGCAGCGTGGGCTTCAAAGTCAGAGCTCATGGGTTCGACTCCCGCTCTGCCACTTGTCAGCTGTGTGACTGTCACTGTGACACTGTTAACTGTGAGCCTCACGTGGGACAACCCGATTACCCTGTATCTACCCCAGCGCTTAGAACAGTGCTCGGCACGTAGTAAGCGCTTAACAAATACCAACATTATTATTTCTGGTGGAGAGATAGTTGGGCCATAACTGAAGGGGGGCACTGAGGCATGGTTGTGGGGCTCATAGAGGAGAATGGCAAAGCTGTAAGGGAGATGGATTGGGTAGTGGGAAGGAACAGGGCCAGATGTGGCAGTATCCCACCTCCACCCACTGTGATCCTGCCCTTCCCATATACAACCCCGCACCCAGCCAAGAATGGGGGTAGACTCTGGAGGAGTTAGTGGGGGGCAGAGGGCAGTTCCCGGCCAGACGGGCAGGGGAAAAATCAGGTGTGTGGGTGGGAATCTGGAAGTAGTTGGGGAGGAGGTTCCCTCAGTCTGCCTGTGGCCATGGTCCTGGGCACAGGACAGTTCAGCAAAGAGACTAGAGGGATACATCTTATTGGTTTCCGTGGCTGGGAGTAGCTGAGGAAACAGCCCATTCTTCTCTGGACCTCAGGGCAGCAGCTTTGCAGCATGAGGGAATCAGGTTAGAGTGAAGAGTAACTTCTGGGCCCTTAGGGGATCATATTTGAGGGCATGGGGGAAGAGCCCAGTTTCCACTCTGGTTTTTCTCCCTTACCATGGCTTGACTGCAGTCCCCCGACCCCCATCAGTTCTCCCTCGCTATGACCTCACCACTGTTCCCATTCACTGCAGCTCCTCCACCATCTCCACCTCACTGCAGCTCCACCACCATCTCCACTTCACTGCAGTCCCACCACTGTCCCCACCTCACTATAGGCCCACCACTGTCACCACCTAACCGGCTTCCCACCACTCCAGCTCCACCACCATCCCCACCTCACTGCAGCCCCACCACCGTCTCCATCTCACTGCAGCCCCACCACTGTCTCCATCTCACTGCAGCCCCACCACCAATTCTACTTCCCTGTGGTCCCACCACTGACCGCCCCCACACCTGTAGGCCCAGCTCTGTCCCATCACCGCAGACCCACCATTGTCACCACCTGCCTTCCCATCGCTGCGGCCCAACCACCGTCCCCACCTTAACTGCAGGCCCGCAACCGTCCCCACCTCACCACCTTCCCAACCCTGAAACTCCACCACCTTCCCATTACCGTGGCTCCACCACTGTCCCCACCTTACCAAAAGCCCAGCGCTGCCTCCACCTTACCGCCTTCCATTCACTACAGCTTCACCCCACTACCATCCTCCCTCTACAGAACCCCATCCTCTCATAGCCATGGCCCCATAGGCCCAGGTGCACCAAGCTTTCTCATGACTTTCTCGGGTGCCGAGCTCATTCCCCACCGGGGAGGGATCCCTAAAACCAGCCAAGGTGGAAATCCACAGGGTCAAAGATCAAGAACACTGGATGGGCCATACGGGGCATCCCTCTGGCTTGGATCAGACCCAGGCTGCCCTGTTGCCCCAAGCCAACCCTTCCCCAAGATATTGGCAAACCCTGCCCATTGGCTGCTGGGGAGAGGGGGAATGGGAGGTGGGGAACAACTTCTTCTCCTCTCCTTTGAGGGAGGATGGCCAGGCAAGGAGAAAGAAGACGGGAGGGTTGTACCTCCAGGAGGGGGAGAGAGAACCTGCAGAGACGATGGGAACGGACTGCACAGGGCACACAGAGGCTGGCCGTTTCACCTACCTGGCTTCCCCCTGGGAGCCCGTGTCATCCTACATGACTCTGTTATCCTGCGACCTCGTGTTACCCTACGTAACTAGTGTTACGTCAGTCGCTCCCCCGCCCCACCGCCTCTGGCCTAACCCCTCCCCCTCACCTGCTCCAAGATGATATGGCCTGGTCCAGAGGTGAGGGGCTGCAGGTGACACTGCCCCATTGGAGGTCCGGGGGCCTGGCCAGAGGGTTTCCCCCACTGCCCACGCAGCCAGCCTTGGCTCAGGCCCTGCTGACTGGTCAAGGCCTGGAACCAGAGTCCCCCTCAGGGTGGGGGGAGCGGGTGACGTCTCCCTTCGGAGCCGAGCCTCCTCCCTGTGACACATGGGGCCGGCCGTTCCCACCCTCTGACTCACCCTCCCGCCCCCCAGCCCGGCCCCCACCTCGGGCTCTGGCACCGCATCAAAGAAGGAGAGGGTTAGGCTGCCGGCCCACCCGCCCCCCTCGCCCTTGCCCCCGGTGGCTGGAGTCACTCTTTGCAGACACTAAGGATGCCCGTTCCCCCCGCCCGCCCCTGAGGGCCAAGGCTCACAAAGACCCCTGGGGAGGGAACTCTGCTGCGGTTAGTGAAGAGGACATGGTGAGGGGTCATGGTCAACGGTCAAGGCCAGCCCCCCACAACCGCAGGGCAGGGCTGCCAGGTGGGACCACGACTCCGGAAATGAGAGGTCAAGGGGAGCCTTTGACCTTTGATTCTGGAGTGGGTAGGCTCCACCAGCTCAGCCCTCACTACTAGCAGCCAAGATGGGCAGAGCTGGCAGCCAGCCTCCCGTCCCTGTGACAGATGTCCCTCTCTCTGGCAATCCGGGGACAGTAGTCCTGAGTTCTAGTCCTACTGTGTGACCCCAGGAGAGGCACCGTCCTTCTCTGGGCCTTGGGTCCCTTGTGTGCTCCAGGCCAGGGTGAGGACAGCTGAGGTGGGGCAGGAGGGGTGGTGGAGCTGAGTCACCAGCTGGCCAGCCTAGTTCAAAAAGACCGGTGCCTTGCACTCCAGCACAGGGGGCTTCCCTCCCCCAGCCAGATCCAGCCTCATTGGAACAAAGCAACTGACATCTCCCAAAGGACCTTGAGAATAGCGGGGAGGTCCTCGTCCACTTCGTTGGGGGGAACCCTAACCCTAATGGGGGTGGGGCAGGGAATACTGATTCTCTCCAGAGTTAGCTGGGAGCTGGGAAGAGGTGGCTTTAACCACAGAGGAATTGTAGGCAACCACTACAACCCCCACTGGCCCACCAACCCCTCGAATAATAATAATAATAATAATAATAATGATGGCATTTGTTAAGCTCTTATTACCTGCTGAACACTGCGCTAAGCGCTGGGGTAGATACAAGGTAATCAGGCTGTCCCACGTAGGGCTCACAGACTTAATCCCCATTTTACAGATGAGGTAACTGAGGCACATAGAAGTCAAGTGACTTGCCCAAAGTCACATAGCTGATCAATGGCAGAACCGGGATTAGACCCCACGACCTCTGACTCCCAAGCCCATGCTCTTTCCACTATGCCACGCTGCTTGAACCCATAACTTCCTTTGACATACCTAAGCGACCACTCCAAAGTCACTAATATTTTGGGAAAACTGAGTCAGAACAGACCCAACTGTGGCCACCAAGTCCAGGTCACACTGACATTTACATACACACAAACACACACGCATGTGGAACCGACCCATGATGAACATTCTGGAATACCAGGTACATGCTGGGCTGGGGCTGAGGGGAGGTGAGTCTGAGGAAGAAGCAACTAAAGGGGGCGGGGATTAGAGGAGGTCAAAATGAGGTGGCCACGGGAGTTTAGGAAAAAGGCAGCTGGGCCAGGGCAGGCCAGGTTCCACCCCTAGGGTCTCCAAGGCCCTGGAGGAACAGCTCTAACCTCAATTTCCTATCGCCGGGGGCAGCACGGGGAGTCTGATAGTCCCCACTTCCCCTAAACCCTCCTCCCAGAGCCCCCTCCGACAGAATGAGCTGGGGAAGGAGCCAAGCCCAGCAGGGAGCCAGCTGGTGAGAGCTGGCAGTGCCCACGGGACACCCACGACGGCAAGTGTTGGGCACCCGTGGCGCTGGGCACGTGCCCGCAGGCTGGCAGCTATGCCAGGATGCCAGAGGGAGACAGAAGGGCCTGGAGGCTGCAGAGCTGGTTGGCTCTGGCCAGTGCTCCCTCCCCCATCCCATGAGGCTCCAATTCCCGCCAATCTCCAAAGGAGCCAAGCCCAGAATCCTCGAGCCAGCTGGGCACCCCTCCTGCCGGCTCCCCAGGGCGGGCACAGGCATAGGCGTACGCCTGCGGGGGCATACGTGGGCTCTACCGCAGAGGGTGCCACCCAAACTGGGACCTTCCCACCACCAGGGAGCCCGGGATTTCGGGGTGGCCGGATCCGGGGGCGGTAGGACTAAGCAAGCCCCCATCGCCATCCCCACCGCCGGCCCGACCTCCGGCCCCATCCACCACCCCCTCTCCGCCGGTCCTCGTTCGCGTCCAGCTTCACCACCTGAACAGGAGGCCCCTTCCCCACTTGGCTGTCTCTTCCCGTCAGGAAGGCCCCGATTCTTCCCATTTCACCAAATTTCCCCTGTCGCCTCTCCGCGTGCTCCGGTGGCCTCTCCCCGCCCTGCGGGGCTGCGGAGTGGGAGCGCGGGGTCGGGGACCCGGCCAGCCTTCTCCGGACAAGGGAGCTGGACATCCCGATTAGGAGTGGGGAGCCGGACACCCTGGTCGGGACGAGAGACGAGAGACGAGAGACGAGAGTCGAGAGACCCGCCCCTCGGACACGGCCCCGGCCTGGGCCGCGCACTCGCGGCCACCAGGGGGCGCTGTGGCCCCGCCACACCGACTGCATCTCGGAGGCGCGAAGAGGCCCCGGAGCCTCGGCCCAAGCGGGAACTCCGCCTGCCGCCGCTCGGGAAAGGGGCCCGGGGGAGCCAGGGGGCTGGGGCAGGGGCAAAGGCAGGGATAGGGACGGAGGACCGGGAAAGGGTAGGGCCTGAAGCCCGGGTAGGGACAGGGACAGAAGCAGGGACCTGGGAAGGGGTGGGGGTGAGGGCAGGGACAGAGGCCTGAGCAGGGGTAGGGGCAGGAGTAGGGGCGGGGTCCGGGGGAGCCAAGGGGCTGGGGCAGAGGCCTGGGCAGAGCCCTGGACAGAGGAGGCAGGGGCAGGGATAGAGCCAGAAGCCTGGGTAGGGACAGGGACAGAAGCAGGGACCTGGGAAGGGGTGGGGGTGAGGGCAGGGACAGAGGTCTGAGCAGGGGTAGGGGCGGGGTCCAGGGGGAGCCAAGGGGCTGGGGCAGAGGCCTGGGCAGAGATAGGGATGGAGGACCGGGAAGGGATAGGGCCAGAAGCCTGGGTAGGGACAGGGACAGAAGCAGGGACCTGGGAAGGAGTGGGCGTGAGGACAGGGACAGAGGCCTGAGCAAGGGTCGGGGCAGGGTCCGAGGGGAGCCAAGGGGCAGGGGCCGGGGCAGAGACGGGGATAGAGACCTGGATAGGGGCGGGGCCTGGGAAAGGACGGAGACCGGGGCAGGGGCAGGGGCAGGGACAGCAGCCTGGGCAGGGGCAGGGACAGCAGCCTGGGCAGGGGCAGGGCCAGCGGGGGAGCAGGAGCGGCCCGGGGGATGGGAGCTGCGGTGCGGGGTCGGGTTCCCCACCCCCAAGCTCACCCGCGGGAAAGGCTGCGGCCGGGATTGGGGCGCGGGGGGAAGGGGGAGGTGACCCCGGCCTCGGTGGCTGCGGGCAACCTCTCCCGGCCGCCGTCCTGCCCTTTATCCTCCGGCCCGCTCCCGCTCCCGCTCCCGCTCCCGCTCCCGCCCCCGTCCCCGCCCCCAATCAGCCGCGAGAGTCGGGGAGACGCAGCCGGATCGTTCCCGTGAGGCAGTGCGGCGACGGCGCGCGAGGCCCTGGTGACCATGGCAACACGGCGCAGCAGCCGCCGGCCGCGGGGGCGGGGCGGGGGCGGGGCGGGGGCGGGGCCGGGCCTGCTCCAGGGGCCGTGGGAGGGACGGAGGGAGGGCGGGGGGCAGCCTCCCCCCCCGGGATAATAATAATAATGATGGTATTTGTTAAGCGCTTACTATGTGCAAAGCACTGTTCTAAGCGCTGGGGGGGGATACAAAGCGATCAGGTTGTCCCCCGTGGGGCAGACCTTGCCCTGCGAGGCCCAGCCCGGCCGAATCCGGGCCCCAATTCACCTCCCCCTCCTCCTCGTCGCCCCGTTGCCCAGAATCAGTCCATCCTTCCATCGACCGATCAATCCTCCCATCGATCGATCGATCGTCTCTCTTGGTATCTTCTGTTCTCTGCCCCTCTGAGTGCTCTCTGACTCTTCTCCGACTGTCCCTCCATCCTCTCTTTGTGTGGAGATGGCACCCCCAGACGATTGGTGGTGTTGGGGAGGGGGAGATGTCCGGGTGCGGGAGGAGAGGGGGCAAGTCTCCCTTCACGCAACCCCCTCCCCCGGAACCCAGGTTCACCATTCATTCATTCAGTCGTATTTATTGAGCGCTTACTGTGTGCAGAGCACTGGACTCAGCGCTTGGAAAGTACAATTCGGCAACAGAGAGAGACGATTCCTCCCCAACAACGGGCTCACAGTCTAGAAGGGGGAGAAAGACAACAAAACAAAACAAGTGGACAGGCATCACTACCATCAAAATTGTTAAATAGAGCCTAGCCGTCTGGCCAGAGCCGGGGAGCGGGAGAGAACAGGGAGGCTTCGGCCGGATGGGGATTTTGTTCCTTGTGGAGACCGGGAGCTGAGCTCGTCGTCGTCCCTCCGCCCCCGAGACCGGAGCTCCCGGGGGCGGTGGGAGGCGCAGACGGGGTGCTGCCCCCCTTGAGGGCCGGAGCCGTCCCTCCCCCAGCCCCCCAAAGCCGCATGGCCCAGCTGCACCAGTAGCCCAAGGGTCCCCAGAAACCGAGGGGGCCGGAGACGCAGCAGCCGGGGCTGGACTCGGGCCAGGGGCAGGGCTGGACCCCCGGACCCCCGGACCGCCTCCCGCCCTGGAGTGGGGTGGGCGCGTCAGGCGGGGGCAGAGGAGATTTAATTGTCCTTGGCCTCCCCTCCCGTCCCCCGCGACCCCAAGTCTTCTCCGCTGTAACTCGCTGTCAGGGTCCCATCACCAGCAACAAGGTTGGTTAGAGAAGCAGCGTGGTCTAGTGAATAGAGCACGTAGCCGGGAGTCTAAAGGACCTGGGTTCTAATCCCGGCCTGCCGCTTTTCATTCATTCAATCGTATTTACTGAGCCTGTGTGGAAAAAGCTGTACCCAGCGCTTGGGAGAATACAGTATGACAATAAATAGATACATTCCCTGCCCACAACGAGCTTAAAGTCTTAGAGGTGGAGACAGGCATTAATATAAGTGAATAAATTACAGTTACACTTGTCTGCTGTGTGACCGGGGGCAAGTCACGTAACTTTTCTGTGCCTCAGGTACCTCATCTGTAAAATGGGGATTAAGACCGTGAGCCCCATCATGTGGGACATGGACTGCGTCCAACTCCATTACTTTGTATCTACCTCAGGCTTAGAACAGTGCCTGGCAAATAGTAAGTGCTTAACAGGTACCATAATTTTATCCCTGGAGAAGCAACGTGGCTTAATGGAAAGATCTTGGGTTTGGGAGTCAGAGGTCGTGGGTTCTAATCCCGGCTCTGTCACTTGTCAGATGTGACCTTGGGCAAATCACTTAACTTCTCTGTGCCTCAGTTACCTCAACTGGAAAATAGGGATGAAGACTGTGAGCCCCACATGGGACAAACTGATTACCTTGTATCTACCCCAGCACTTAGAACAGTGCTTGGCACATGGTAAGCGCTTAACAAATACCAACATTATTATATTGGTATCGCGGTTTCCGCTGCCGCCGGCCCACCACTGCCTCAGACACTGACCCATCGTCCGCGGGGCCCGGCCGGACCGGAGTTTCTGGACGGCTCGCCCTCTCCTTTCCCATTCTCCCCATCACCGAGCCCCGTGGCTACCTGTCTTCGGCCTGTCGTCTCTCCCTCTGCCTTTGTGTGTGCCTTTGTCTCTGTCGTTGGTTCATTATCTCTGCGTATATGTATCCCCCTCCCTGACTGCCTTTAGTCTGGGTCTCTCTAGATTTCTGTCTCCCCCGACTAGACTGTAGACTCGCTGTGGGCAGGGAATGTGTCTATTGTACTGTCCTGCTGTACTTTCCCAATTGCTTAATATAGAACTCTGCACACAGTAAGCGCTCAATAAATACGAGTGTCTGATTGATTCCGAAAAGGTGTAGCCTCCCCTTTACGTCCTCGCAGCTGTTGGGGGGAGGCGGGGGAGTGGCTGGATGGGTGAATTTCCCGCCCGCCGCCCCCTCCCCGCCGACAGCGGTCGGACAAGCGCGGCGCCCGGTGCCGGACAACCACGCCGCCTGCTGCGCTCCCTCTTCCCCTTCTTCCTCCCTTCCCCCTCTCTCCCCCTCAACCTCCCACCCAGCGGGGAGCAGGCAGGGTTCCTGCCTTTGAGGGAGGTTACCTAATGGGGGGGGGGGGCATAGTCCACGCAGACACACATACACCCACACAAACACATAGCCATTCACGCTATGCTGGGTGCGGGGGGAGGGACAGAGAGAGAGGAGATGCGGTCCTTGCCCTCGAGGGGCTGCCAGTCCAAGGGGAGAGACAGGATGAGCGCTGAGAGATGGGGCAGAGGCAGGGACAGGGTGAGACTGGGTTGGGGGCTGGGCTGGGGGCTGGGCTGGGTTGGAATATTAATCGGCTTACATTCCTGCGCTCGGTCTCGGCTGATCTTCCCCCTGCAGTGACCTTGTTTGCGGAGTCGGAGTCTGCAGTCTGCATGTTAATCAGGACGGGGTCTGAGACGAAGCGTCTCCCAGATCCGACTTCAAACCCTCCCGCCTTCTGGCTCAACCCTGAGAGGGGAGATGGGGAGGTCTGGAGGTGGGGGTGGGGGTGGGGGTGGGGGGGAAGCCCCTGCCCCGGGTCCGACGGCCGCTAGGCGGCACTGCCCCCTGCCCCCCTCCGCCCCCCCAACCCGCCCCCCCGGCCTTGTCCTCCGGTCCCGGGGAACCGCTCGGGGGTGGGGATGCGGGGCGGGGGGGGCAAGGGACCTGAACGAGATTTCATTCCTTCTCCCAGGGGTCTTGGGAAGGACAGCGACTTCTAAGGCGGAACCTCTCCGGGTTCCAGGTCCGACCACTGAACTGCCCCAGGCGTGGGCCCGGGCCCCGGACCAGGCCCCGTCCCCGCCGCCGGGGACCCATTAGTGCCGGCGGAGCTGTCGGCGTGGGAGGAGGAGTGCGGGGTGGGGGTTGCTAGGAGAGGGGAACTCCAGGATTCCCGCGGGGCGAGGCAGCCCCGGCCTCCTGCTGCTCCCGCTGTTCCCGCTGCTCCGGGCGCTGGCGGACGAAAGCCGGAAGACTGGGAAGCGGGTGGAAGGGGCGAGAGCGAAGGAGAGAACAGTGGGAAAGGAGGGGAGAACTCCAGGGGGTCTCCCGAACCTAGAGGCGGGAGTGGAGGAGCGTCGGGAGCACCGCCTCCCCCCCACGCCCCCCGCCTCCCCCTGCCTCCTGGGTTTTCCCCGGGTTCCGACTCCAGTTTCCTCCCCCGGGATCTCGATTCGAGTGATTCTCCCCGGGCCCTCCGCCGGTCCTCCCTCAGGTCCTCCCCCTGCAACCTCAGGGGCGACGACCCATCTATGAGAGCTCCCAGGCCCAGACCCCGACCCAACCAGCTCATGGCCCGTTCCCAATCCTAGCCTCAGCTCCGTCTCGGCATTCAACCCCTGCCCAGCCCCGGCCCTGCTCCAGACACGGGCTTCCTGCGGGTCGCTCGGCTCCTTGTTGGGAGCTGAGGAGGAGCTGGAGGGTCTGTTCTCTTTGCCACCTCCTTGCCGTTCTTCCAGCTAAAGGTCTAAGTCGCAGTCCCTGGGGGTGCGCTGGGGCCGGGGGGCTGAGGCTCGAGTGGAGACAGGTGGGCTACAAGGATACCGGTCCGGGCCTGTGGGGGCAGTCGGGGAGAGGGGGCCCCGAAACGACGAGGGAATCAGCGAGGATCCAGCAGAGATTGCTCAGGACTCAAGGCCCAGGATGCCCTGACACAGCCATTGGGTGCGGCGAGACTGCAGCCCGCAGTTTGAGAAGCAGGGCCAGGACTGGTGGAAAGAGCCCGGGCCTCAGGACCCGAGGCATCAGGAAACCTGGGTTCTAATCCCAGCTCCACCACTTACCTACTCTGGGACCTTGGGCAAGGCACTTAACTTCTCTGTACCTCAGTTCCCTCACCTGTGAAGTGGTAATTAAATACCTGTTTGCCCTTCCGTTTATTCATTCAGTTGCTGTTATTTAGCAAGCACTGTACTAAGGGCTTGGGAGAGTACAATACAACAATAAACAGTCACATTCCCTGCCCATAGCGAGTTTACAGTCTAGAGGATGGGAGACAGGCATCAATACAAATAAACAAAATAACAGATTTAGACTGTGTGGCCAGACACTGTGTCTTATCTGATTGCATTATATCTCCTCCAGTGTTTAGCACATAGTAAACACCTAAATAGTATTATTATCATCATCATTATTAGGCAGCTCCGGTTCCTAGTGAGACAGAGGAGAGACGGGGGAAAATGATATGGGGAGGAAGAGGGAGTGGAAGGAGAAAACGGGGGAGGGGAGAAGGAAGCAGAAGAGACAGACCAGGACACTGGCCCCCGGCAGCCCCTCAGGGCCATGGCTGAGAAGCAGCCCGGGGAAAGTAGAAGAAAGGCAGTGGGTCTAGGGAGTGTGCTAAAGGTGTGTGCATGCACGTTATGTGCGCTAATGCATGTTTGTGAGTGTGAGCCTCTAGACTGTAAGCTTGTTGCAGGCAGGGAATACATCTGTTATATTGTTACATTCATTCATTCATTCAATTGTATTATCGAGCGCTTACTGTGTGCAGAGCACTGTACTAAGCACTTGGACAGTACAATTCGGCAACAGATAGAGACAATCCCTATCCAACAACAGGCTCACAGTCTAGAAGGGTGAGACGGACAACAAAGCAAAACAAGTAGAAAGGCATCATAGCATCAGAAGAGACAAATAGAATCATTGTACTCTCCCTAGTATCGTGCTCTGTCTGCAGATAGTAAGTGCTCAGTAAATACAATTGATTGACTGACTGTGTGTCCAGGAGCCACTGGGAACCTGCCCCTCAGTTCGATCAGGATGGAAGCTCTCCCAGGAGGAGAGCGACCTGAAGAGTTGATCCTCTTCTCCCTCCTACTTACATGGGGAGCCTCGTGTGGGACAGGGGCTGTGTCCCACCTGAATCCTTTGTATCCACCCCAGGGCTTAGAACACTGCTGCTTGACACATAGTAAGCACTTAACAAATATCATCGGTAGTACTATTATTATTGGGGTGCATTAAGTGCTTCCTACATGCCAAAGCAGAGCTCAGGTAACCTGAGTCGGCCAGGTCCATTCTGAGGAGGGGTGGGTAGGGGCAGAGGAGAACAACGAGAGCTCAGAGTCAAGAGCTGAGTCTAAGGAACAAGCAGGAACACCACCCGGAGCAGGCGGACACCCCTGGAGCCCAGTGGGTAGTTCAACTTCTTCCAGGGCCACGAGGGAAACATTTGATTCCAGAGCTGTCTGCCCTGAGTGACCCCACACCCCCAGATACAACACATTCCCTGGACAATGGAAGACCAAGGGGCCCAAGTTCACCAGAAACACGTATGAATTTTGGTGGGGGGCCGTCCAGGCTGGGGAGGCCACAGGGGGTTGGACCAGCCAGCCGGGCCTCCTCCCACCTCCACCTAGGCCCCAGCCAGTAACTTCACTGAACATTGAACAGGGAGGATAACGCACCCATACGCATGTCCAATCACCGGTCCACAGGCTTGCCTCCAAACTCAGCTTTTAAAGGACCCAAGTCTCTCCCTCGGGAAGGAACGATGTCCGGTTCGAAAGAAAAGATTCCAGGTTCCCATATCTCTCGAGTCCTTGAGCCTGGACAGATCCTTAAGATCAGCGTTCAGAAAGAGGGAAACATTTCTGGACATGTGCAGCTATTTTTTGGGGGGTGGAGGTGGGGGGAGAGAATGCTCATAGGGCAGTTAATCCAGGGCTTGGAGGAGAGGAGGACCAACATAGGGTGGTCAATTCAGGGCAGCAGGAGAACCTGCCCGGGGTAGATGATCCACAATGCAGGTAATTGGGAGGCATACTGTACCTTGGAATTCTACAGCATTTCCATTTATCCTTCGTTATCCTTGGATCCTTGGCTCCATTCCTGTAAGCAGCAGTGTTTCCGGGACCACTGAACCCTGAGAAGGATGGGATTTGGGGACCCTCACCCCTTCCTCCCCTCAGAAAATGGAGAAGTTAGGAGTTTGCTGTTCTCTGCCAATACTCCTGATTGTCTAGGACGTTCCCAGATCTCTGTTATTCCGTGATTCCCTACCTGAAAGGAAGCTGGGAGGAATGACTGAGAAGGGGAAGGGAAAGGAGCTGAGCTGTGGGTGAGGGTGGGGCAGGGAGAGAGGTGGGTTAGTCCAGAGGGCATCCTGAACTGGGCAGTGGCGGGGGCGGGGGGGGTATGATGGAAATGGAGTGAAGGGAGTGAAGAGTACTGGACCGTGGATGGGGCTAGAGCGAAAGTGGGATGGGGGCTGGGATGGGGCCCGATGAGGGTTCGGAGATAGGAGGGGAATAGGGGGCGGGAAGGGAGGAGCACTTTCCTCCTGGATCCGCTCAGCCCTCTCTGGTTGCCATGGTGACAGCACCCCGTGGAGCTGGGGAGTGTCATCCGCACCCCCCGCCCACGCCAGACGGTAGTTTTGCCCGGCCGGGGAGGTAGGGGAGCTCCAGGGAGCTGGAAAAAAACAGGACACCCCCACTTCATCCCCCGCAACCTCACCCCATCCTCCGAATCCCCACTCTATCGAGAAGCCTTCGTCCCCATAGTTGAGAGCCCACCCATATGCTAGGGTCGAAGGAGGGGGGCAGGGGGAAGGGGCCAGAGGGACAGAGAGGGGAGCAACAGAGAAAAGGGAGAAAGAGCGAGCGCCTCCCTCCTCTATCCCTAACCCCGGGCCCTGAGGCCCGGCCTGCAGGTGCCTGTCCGAGGATCGGCGCTGCCCGTCCGGGCCACAACCATCCCGTGCCACCTGTGCCCGTGGGGAGGGGCGGGGGGCGGGAGCCTGGTCGAGGGGGGATCAGGTCGCCAAGGGGACCCGCTTCTCCAAGGGATTGTCTCCCGGAGCTGCCCGTGCCCGCCCGCCCCGGAGAATCCGCCCCCTGTCCCCGCCTCCAGGCCCATCCTCCACCCGACTTGCCCAAGTTGGACTTCTCCAGGGAGCCTCCTTGGTGAGCGTTGGGCGAGAAGCTGCGGGGAGCCGCGAGGGGCTGCGGGGACTGAGAGGGGTGGCGAGGGGGGAGCGGCAGGGGTGGCCCGGGGTGGCCCGGGGCTGGCCGGCCCCCCGCCACCTCGGCTCGCCCGTCTGAGACAGGGGAGGAGTCGGGGAGTCATGGGGAGCCATCACCCCGGGGAGAGGGCGGCATAAACCCGGCTGTCCCGGGGACCCTAGAAACGGGCAGGGGGGAGGCCAGAAGGCGGAGGCCGGAGTGGGGGGGGGCGGGGGGTCGAGAGGTCCCGGCCCGGACCCCGAGCGGTGCTTCCACCGGAGGGGGGAGGAGCAGAGCCGGGGCCCCGCCCCCCCCCCCGCCTCCCGGCCCAGCGCGCCTGCGCGGTGGCTCTCCATCAGTTCCCACGGCAACCGGGCCGCGGATGCTCCCGCGGCGCCTCCTGCGTGAGCTTCCCCACTCGGGTGACACATAGAGGCGGAGGCTCGAGCCCTTCGCCTGCCCAACCCGAGGTTAAACCCCACGCGTGGAGCCGTGGCCCTTTCGCCTCTCCTCAGACTCCAGGAGGGCGCTCGTCCCACCTGGGGACGAAGTCCTGCCTGGGCCACCAGCTCTGCCTGACTTTGCCAGTGCCAGACACAAACACAGACACACACACACACACACACACACACACACCCCACCCCCGATCCATTCAGCTCCATGTATCTGCCCAGCACATATCTGTCTACTTGTTTTGTTTTGTTGTCTGTCTTCCCCTTCTAGACTGTGAGTCCCTTGTTGGGTTGGGATTGTCTCTATCCGTTGCCGAACTGTACTTTCCAAGCGCTTAGGACAGTGCTCTGCACAAAATAAGTGCTCGATAATACGACTGAATGAATACCCAGATGCTCACACACACGATTCTATCCCTACTATCTGCATAATAATAATGATAATAATAATAACAACAATGATCCTCTTTAGTTAAGCACTGAACTAAGCCCTGCGGTAGATGCAAGACAATCAGATAAGACCCACTTCTTGTCCCACACTGAGCTCACAGTCTAAGTAGCGAGAACAGGTAATGAAGCCTTACTTAACAGATGAGGTCACTGAAGCACAGTGAAGTTAAGTGACTTGCCTAAAGTCATTCAGCAGGGAAGTGGCAGAGCTGGAATCAGAACCCAGATCACTCTGACTCCCAGGCCCAAACCTTCAGACATTTCTCCCTGGATGTCCCATTGTCACCTGAAATTCAACATGTTCAAATCTGAACTTCTCATCTTCCCTCCCAAACCCCCACCTCCCCACAACTTTTTCATGACTGAAAACAACACTACCATCCTTCCTGTCTCACAAGCCCACTACCTTGGGATTATCCTTGAATCATGTCTTTCTTTCAACCCAAATGTTGTCAGTCATCGAATCTTCTTGATTCCATCTCCACAGCTCCAGAATTCACTCCTTCTTCTCCATTAAAATTTAGACTCTTCACTGACCTCCCTGCCTCCAGCCTCTCCTCTTCTTCAGTCCATACTTCTGATCATCTTCCTAAAAAAATCATCCTGCACAAGTCTTCCCATTCCTCAAGTGCCTCCAATGGTTGCCCATCATCTTCACATCAAGCACACACTCCTCACCATCGGGTGCCACTAACCTTCTCGCAGTGCCTCGTTCTCACCTGTCCCGCCATTGACCCCTGGCCTACGTCCTACCTCTGGCCTGGAATGCCCTCCCTCCTCACATCCGCCAAACTAGCACACTTCCCCCCTTCAAAGCCCTACTGAAAGCTCACTTCCTCCAGGAGGCCTTCCCAGACTGAGCCTTGCTCCTCCTCCCCTCCCCATCACCCCTACTCCCGCCCTCTGCTCTACCCTCCTCCCCACCCCATAGCATTTCTCTCTAAATATATTTATTATTTTATTACTCTATTTTACTAATGATGTGTATATATCTATAATTTGATTTATTTATACTGATGCTACTGATGCCTGCCTACTTGTTTTGTTTTGTTGTCTGTCTCCCCCCTTCTAGACTGTGAGCCCGTTGTTGGGTAGGGATCATCTCTGTTGCCGAATTGTACTTTCCAAGCGCTTAGTACAGGGCTGTGTACACCATAAGTGCTCGATAAATACGACTGACTGAATGAATGATTAAATTGAAGGCCCTCACTCAGCTCTCTCCCCCTTACTTATCCTTGATCCCTTCCTACTACAATCCAGGCCACACACTTTGCAACTCAAACACTCACCTGCTCCCTGTCCTTTGCTCTCACCTCACCTTCCATCAACCCTCTGCTCACACCTTCCCTCCTGCCTGTTATTCCCTCTCCCTTCATATACAACAGATATTCTCATCTTCAAAGATTTACTACCATCATATCTCCTCCAGGAGGCCTTCCTGAACTAAGTTCTCATCCCTCTACACCCTATTTTCCCACTCTACTGCCTCTCCTATGTACTGAGTCCGACCCTCTAAGCATTTACCCCATGGACATCCAGCACCCACCTACATATTATTTTATTCAGTTCCTTCCCTAACCTGTAATCTATTTTAATATCTCTCTTCCCGATTAGATTGCAAGCTACTTGAGACAGGGAGAGTATTGTTCCTTCCCAAGGGCTTAGTACCGTGCTCTGCACAAATAATAATTAATAATTATGGTACTTTCTAAGTGCTTATTATGTGCCAAGCACTGTTCTAAGCGCTGGGGTAGATATAAGTTAATCAGGTTGGACACAGTCTCTGTCCTGCATGGGGCTCACACTCTTAACCCCAATTTAAAGATGAGGTAATTGTGGCACAGAGAAGGGAAGTTACTTGCCCAAGGTCACACAGCAGATGTGGTGGAGTCTGGATTAGAACCCAGGTTCTTCTGACTCTCAGGCCCGTGCTCTATCCACTATCCACCGAGTAAGCCCTCAATACATATCACCGTGATTTTAATAAGGCTTTGAAGATGGGAAGAGTGATGGTCTGTCGATTATGGAAGAATAACAGATGAGGAAACTAAGGCACAGGGCCACTCAGCATAACAGCAATTATTTGTTAAGCACTTACTATGTGCCAAGCACTGTTCTAAGCACTGGAGTAGATACAAGGTAATCAGGTTTTCCCACATGGGGCTCACAGTCTTAATCCCCACTTTACAGATGAAGTAATTTAGGCACAGAGAAATTCAGTGGCTGGCCCAAGGTCACACAGCAGACAAGTGGTGGAGTCGGGATTAGAACCCATGTCCTTGGCTCCCAAGCCTGTGCTTTTTCCACTAAACCAGCTGCCTCTCCATAGTTAGGATTAGGGATTGTATCCAATCTGATCATCTCCCTTAGAATTTGGCACATAGTAAGTAGTTAAGACGTATCACCAGGATTAGCCCAACTCTATTGTAATCACTCAAGCAATAGTATTTATTGAGCTATTACTGTGATCAAAGAACTGCACTGAAGGCTTGGGAAAATACAATAGAGTAATAGGCACCCCACAAACCTTGCCCTCAAGGATCTTACAATCTAATGGGGGACAGACGTGAAAATAAATATATGTACATAATAATGGATGTATTTGATAAGCATTTACTCTGTGTCAAGTACGGTATGAAACCCTGGCATAATCAGGTGGGACACAGTCCCTGACCCTTTCCAGGCTCATAGTCTAAGGAATATTAAGTGCTGGTGGCAGGGGATAGGTTAAAGGACTCAAGGGTGATGTAGTCGGGAGGGAAATAGGGTGAGGAAACGAAAGAACAGTCAGTCAGTCAATCAATCAATAGTATTTACTGAGCCCCGGGGGTGGGAAAGGTGTGCAAGAGGGGGACCACAGTTCTCAAGGTCGGGAGCAGACTGGCCCCTCCACAGGCCACCTCTCCCCCGTCCCCGCTCTCCACTCCGCCTCCCCGCGGCTCCCCACCCTGCGGCCTGCAGGGAGAAGCTGGCTCGGGGTCTGGGAGCCGAGGGTCGCCCCCGGGGGCGGTGCAGGGAGGCAGAGACTCCAGGGGACACCGCCCGGGGCGGGGGGAGGGAGCATGATGAAGAGCCCTCCCCCTACGTCAAGGCGCCACTTCTGCACCTGAGCCCTCCCGGGGGTGAGCGGGGTGGGGGCGGGAGGCGGCGAAGGGAGGAGGTGGCGAGGAAAGGATCGGTCTCTCTCCTTTTCTCCGGCAGATAGGGTGACGTCCGGGGGGCTCTTTTGATGGGGGAACGGCCATGGACACACACACTCACGCACACACTCGGACACGCTCCGAGGAAAAGGGGGAGAGGCAGGGGGAGGTTTCACTGAACATCGCTTTTAACCTATCCCGGCCACAGCCCAGTCCTACTCCCCAGGCACTCAGCCCTGGTTCTACCCTTATGGCTGGGGATGAATCATCTAACAATCCCGTCCTCTCCCCGCTCTATCGCTGACTCTTTCTGCCCGGGACCCAGCACGGACCAGTCGATACCCTGACTCTCTCCTCTCCACCCCTGACTCTTTCCCAATGACCCAGCACAGATCATCCAACGAGCCCTGACTCTTCCTCCTCCGTCCATGACCCTTTTCCCATGATCCAGCATGGACCGTCCAACACTTCCGACTCGCCCCTCTCCCTCCCTGACTCTCCCCCAGTGAGCTAGAAAGGATGATCCAACACCTCTGACTCTCCCCTCTCCAACCCTGACTCTCCCCCAGTGACCCAGCACGGCCCACCCAATAAAAGCTGACTGTCCCTTCTCCACCCTTAACTCTCCCCCAGTGTGCCGGCACGGCCTACCCAACAACAGCTGACTCCCGCGCTCAACCCTTGCTGGGCGGGGGGGAGGGGGCGAGAGGGGCAGTGCTTCCTGCTGATGGTGCTGAACCTGCCGCCCTCCAGCTCCAACGGGGCTCCTCGCCCTGGTGTGGGGGGACTTGGGAAAACGGCACTTCCGAGGTCCCTTGCCCACCCCTCGCCCTGGTGTGGGCGGGACTTGGGGGAACAGCAATTCCGACATCCCTCGCCCACCTCCTTCCCGGCCTCGTCCCACCGCAATCCCGGCCCCTCTCAACCTGCGTCTGCCCTCCCCAGCGGACGCCCAACTCACATCGGGAGCAGGGTTTATGGCGGGGGCGGGGAGAAAACGCCAGGTGTCGGTCTGCCCCCGCCCCTCCCCCACCCCCGGTGCCCAGCTGGCGACCGGGGCACCAGCTCTGGGAGCAGAGGGGGAAGGACCATGATGTCGCTGGGGCTGGGCACTGCCGGGAGGGGACTCCACCAATCAGCTCGGGCCCCTTTCCTTATCCTCCCTTCCACACTCCGCCCCCACTACCAGCCCGCCCTTCGGCGGCCCGCACACTCACTCTTTGCTCCTCCAAGGCTGACCTCCGCACTGAGCCTCGCTCTCGCCTCTCTTGCTATCGACTCCATGCTCACACCCTCTTTCCTTGCCTACAGATCCCTCCCCGCCCACATAAGGCAGAACTCTGCTGTCCTCAGTCCTCCCCTGGCCCCGGACTAATTTCTTATCTGCCCAACTTTACCTTCACTCCTTACTGTGGCACCCAAGCACCTGAGGCCTTCCCAGACTAAGCTCCACTTTTCCTCATCTCCCACTCCCGTGTCACCCTGGCTCGCTCCCTTTGTTCTTCCCCCTCTCCCGGCCCCACAGCACCTATGTATAGATCTGTAATTTTATTTATTTATATTGATGCCCGATTGCTTGTATTGATGTCTTCATGCCTGTTTATCTCTACTGATGTCTGTTTCCCCACCTCTAGACTGTGAGCACCTTGTGAGCAGGGATCATCTCCCTTTATTGCTGTATTGTGCTTTTACCCTTTTAGAACTCTGCATACAGTAAAGGCTCAATAAATACGACTGAATGAATGAGTCCGCACCCTCTACTCCACCCGCAGCACGACTGTACATATCTCCAGCCTTTATTTCTTCCCCACCGACATTTATTTTACAGCGTTTGTCTCCCCTGCTAGACTGTAAACTGCTGTGAGAACAGGGGTTGTGTTTCCTTAACCAAAGGCACTCTCCTAAGCGCTCGGTACAGTCCTCTGCACAAAGTAAGACCGATGGAATGCGGGGCAGGAACCCCAATGGAGAAACGGGCGTCCTCTGCCCTGAACTGGCATAAGTGAGCTCTGTTGGGAGCCTAAACCCTCCAGGCCGACCCTCCAGAGGGCCAGGCCGGAGGGGCAACGACCAGTGGCTGGGGGCGACCGATGGCTTCTGCCCCACCCGGCCTCCCCCTTACCCTCCCCTGGCTGGGTTCGACCCGGCTCGGCCCTGTCCTGCAGTGAATTGGGCAGTGAAACGCGGAGCCGCTGGAGAGAGAGGCAGCCGGGCCGGGGCCACCAGCTGTTTTTGGTTATCGCCCGGCAAGGGACGAGCAGGAGCTGGCGGCGACTCGCTGCGTCTCCTCCGTTTGGGGCGGGGAGGGAGAGGCTCTGTTCGGTACCCCGGCCACCCCTCGTCCTCCCCCCAAACATCGGCCTGCCCGGCCTGGACATAAAGAGGGAACGCACCGAATTTCCAGGATGTGTGTCTCTCATTGTCCCTTTCCCCTCTTACTCTGTCGCTCCCTCTCGCTGTCTGTCTCCCGCGCCTCTCCCCCACCCCCATCCCCACCCCCATGATAACATATTGAAATCTGGCATTTTCCGATCTAATCAACTGCCGGGCGCGGCGCCGCCGCCGCCGTCGTCGTCGCCGCCGCTCCCATTTAATTTGATCAGTGGCTGCGGGGGGTGCGGGGGGGGGGGGGAGGTGTCAAAGTGGAGTCATGATTAGGAGGGTCAGGGAGCCCCTCATTCCCAGACCCCTGGCTCCGCCCACGGAAGTCCCCCATCCACCCCATCGTATCTGATCAACCCCAAGAGAGATGCCCTGAGGGAAGCGGGTGGGAAGGGAGGGTTTTGCAATGAATTTCCCCCTCCCTCCCACCTCCACCCCCAGCCCCGACACGTGCCAAACCCTGGGCTCAGGGCTCCATCCCAAGATACTGCTTTCTTGGCCACGGCTCTCTGCCAATAATCATAACTGTGATATTTGTTAAACGCTTACTATGCATCAAGCACTGTGACAGATGCAAGTTAGTAAGGTTGGACAGTCACCTGTCCTAAATGGGGCTCACAGTCTAAGTAGGGGGGAGAATGAGTATTTAATTCCCATTTTACAGCTGAGGAAACTCAGGCACAGAGAAGTTAAGTAACTTGCCCAAGGTCACACAGCAAACAATTGGCAGAGCTGGGATTAGAATCCAGATCCTCTGACTCCCACGCCCAAGCTTTTTCCACTTCTCAAATTACAAGATAATCAGATCAGACATGATCTCTATGCCACGTGTGGTTCACACTCTTCACAGGAGAATCCCCACTTTATAGATGAGGAAACTGAGGCCCAGAGAAATTAAATGATTTGCCCAAAATTACACATTAGGACTGTGGCAGAGCTGGGATTAGAGGCCAGGCCTTCTGACTCGAAGGCCCTCTGACTTCCAGGCCCCCTAACTCCCAGGCCCTCTGACTCCAAGCTCGTTTTTTTTTTCCCCCAGGCCTAAAGGTGCACTGGAAGCCTCGTTCTGGGTTCCTAGAGCTCTGCTCAAGGTTCCTGGTCCTGCCCCAGCGCTGAACAATTACCTTTAAAAGGAATCACCTTGCCCAGTGCCTAACTCACTGCTGCTCTCCTAATAATAATACTAATGTTGGTATTTGTTAAGCGCTTACTATGTGCCAAGCACTGATCTAAGCGCTGGGGTAGATACAAGGTAATCAGGTTGTCCCATGTAGGGCTCACCGTCTTCACCCCCATTTTACAGATGAGGTAACTGAGGCACAGAGAAATTAAGTCATTTGCACAAGGCCACACAGCTGACAAGCGACCAAGCCAAGATTAGAACCCATGAACTCTGACTCCCAAGCCCGTGCTCTTCCCACTGAGCCATGCTGCTTCGTGCTGCTACTACAACCCACCCTGCACACTTTGCTCTTGCAATGCCAACCTACTTGCTCTACCTTGATCCCTTCTTTCTCCTCGCTGACCTGTTGACCACGTCCAGCATCCGGTCTGGATCGCCCTGCTTCTTCATAGCCAACAGACAATCACTCTCCCCACCTTCAAAGCCTTATTGAAGGCACATGAATTCCAAGAGGCCTTCCCCAAAACGGCTCTCATTTCCTGTTCTCCCACTACCCTTTCTGTGTCACCCTTGCACTAAGATTTGCACCTCTCATTCACCCCTCCCGCAGCCCCAAAGCACTTACATACGTATCCAAAATTTATCGATCTATATTAATGTCTGTCTTTCCCTCGAAACCGTAAGCTCACTGTGAGCAGGGAACACATCTACCAGCTCTGTTATATTGTACAGTCCCAAGCGCTTCTCACCCAGTTAGCCCTGAATATGATCGATTGATTGATTGGTCTCCAGGCTCCAGGCTCCAGGATTTAGATTTGCCAGTTCTTACCACCCTGTCCTTCACCACCACTTCCCTGAGTTGTCTCTGGTCTGGCAGAGGGCTAAGGGTAGGCCCCCTCCTCAGCACCTATTCCCACCCCCAAGCCCAAGCACTGGGGCTCAGGCCCAGGCCTCCAGGGAGCGCCCAAGGCTGGCAGGCAGGTGCGGGCAGAAGGGAACAGCACATAATTAAGGTCCCACAGGTCCCCTAGCACACTCTGAATGGGAAAGGGGTTTGGTGGCTGGTAGAGCGGGTTCAGATGTAAACTCAGGAGTCATCCCTGGTCATGTCACTGGGAGCTTGTGTGGACCCCCAACCCAGCAAGCCCTCTGCTCCAGACCCCTGGGATGGATGTCCCTCTGGGTGGAGAGAACTGGTGGGAGGGATGGGGGTGGGGGCCCGAGGCAGAGATGGGACCCTGGACCAGCCCAGAGCTATAGTGAGAGGGCTAGACTTCCTGTGTGGTGCTTCCTGAGTTATATTGTGCTCTCCCCCGACTCACCCCAGGGAAGTACAGCAGCAGATTATGGCATCGTGCCCGGGCACCTGCTCACCGGGGACGTCCACCCAATCCTACCCAGACCCAGGATGCAGATGAAAGTGGGAGCTCACAGAGGTCAAAGGCCAGTTTCAGGGTGCCAAAATTCCCTTCCAGCACCTTCCCTTCCTGGGAGACAGGGCTTAGGTCAATCAATAAATTAATCTATGATATTTATCGAATACTTACTATACTCAGAGCACTGTACTAAGCAATTGGGAGAGTACAATTGAATAGCATTGGTGGACATGTTCCCTGTCAACAGCGAGCTTCCAGTCTAGGGTTTAGATGGATGGAAAGTTTGGGCTGAGGGTCCCTTAGGAGGTCCCCTTGGTTACTCTGAGCTCAGACTGCCCAGCCAGTCCCAAGGCCTTGCTGAGCCACTTGGTATGGACTATCTCTTGTCTTTCTCTGGGCTTGTCTCTGTGTCTCTGGGACTATTTCTCTGTCTCATTGTCACTTTCTTTGCCACTCTAAATTTCTTCCTCTGTGTCCCATTTCTCTATCTCTGCACCACTCTGCCTCTGTCTCTCTGTGTTCTTGGCTCTGGTTCTTCTTCTCTGTGTCTCTGACCGTCTGTCACATATGTGTGTGTATATGTGTGCATGGAGGGGGGTGTATCTGGGTTTGTGTCTTTCTGTGTCTGTGTATCTCTCTGTCTCTCTTTCTCTGTCTCTGTCTCTGGGTCCCTCTCTTGTCTAATCTCCTCTGACTCCACTCAATGTCATTATCGCTGCTCTCGCTAACCTCCTCTAATTCAATCTCTCCAGCGCCTTGATGGCCATTCATCATCCAGCTCGTTCGTTCGCTGCTTCCCGCAGGGCTCTCCGTTTCTCACTCTGGACTGCTCTCTCACTTTCCTCTCTCCGAGAGTCTGGTCCGTCTCTGTCTTGGGCCCAGAGCTCTGTCCTTCTTGGTATGTGTGTCCAAGGCTACCTGCCACCCCGACAACCTGTTCACAGATATCATTCTGGATTTCGGCAAATGTGTAAGTCTATGTCTGCCGGTCTCTACCTGGAGTCTCTAGGCTTCTGCATGTGTATGTCTGTCTCTGTGAATGTGATTTAGGGTAACTGTCTCTAGATCAGGTGTTTCTGTGTGTGTGTGTATGTGTGTGTGTGTGTGAGACTGTGTGTCTGTCCCCATGCGTGCCTTGGACCATGGGTGTCTCTGTTCATAGACATCTGTGTGTGGGTGTGTGTCTATCCAGGTGTCTGTGTCACTGTGTATTCACGAGTGTCTGTTTCTAGGTCAGGTATTTCTTGTGTACACATGCTGCTTCTTTCCCCCGCCCCCCCCCCCCCCCCCTCCACTGTTAAGAAATACTTCCTGCCCTCTCACCTAAATCCCTCCTACTGAAATGTCAGCCCATGTCTCCTCCCTCTTTCCAAGGGGAGCAGAGTCTGTACAACATAAGGAGAGTAGGGCGGCTGGGGGGAGAAGGGAGCTGGATCAAAGTGATCATACTATCTCACACAACAAAGCAGGGTCTGGTCTTCCCCCCACCCTCATTCCCATGCAGTGCTCCTCCTTCCCCTGGTCTATCTGCCCCCTGTTCCAACACCTGGCATTGTCCCGGGCCCAGGCTCAGATCCGGGAGAGAGAAGGGGGTCCGGCTGGACCTCGGAGGCCTGCCAGACGATGTCTCACAGGAGAGGGACCGGCGGACGCATTATCGGCACTTAAAGTGCTCCCCAGTCCCACGCCCCCATCCGGCTCCCTCCTCAACCACGAATAATGGCTCCAGCATGAATAAATCATGTGGCCAAGGTCTCGGCAGAGAGAGCCGCGGCTGGTGGGGAGATGGCTCCATCCTCATGGCCACGTGGAGCTCAGCAAAAAGGAGAGAGGTTGCCACCGTGTGGGGGCCACCCCGGGGAGGAGCAGAGAAGCCTGCAAAGAAGAGTAGAGGAGCCACTGTGCGGGGAAAGAGCAGAGAGGTCTCCACACCAGGCAGGAGCAGGGAGTCCGCCACACAAGAGAGGAGCAGACAGGCAGAGGAAGAGCAGAGAGAGGAGCTGCCATACAGGAGAGGAGTACAGAGACCAAGGGAGGGCCAGAAAGAGGGGCTGCCACACAGGGGAGGAGCAGAGAGGCAGCCGTGGAGGGAGGAGCAGAAGGGTTGCCACACGAAGGACAGGCAGAAGCAGAGAAGGGGAGCATTCATTCATTCATTCATTCAATAGTATTTATTGAGCGCTATGTGCAGAGCACTGTACTAAGCGCTTGGGATGAACAAGTCGGCAACAGATAGAGACAGTCCCTGCCGTTTGACGGGCTTACAGTCTAATCGGGGGAGATGGACAGACAAGAACAATGGCAATAAATAGAGTCAAGGGGAAGAACATCTCGTAAAAACAATGGCAGCTAAATAGAAGCGAGGCGATGTACAATTCATTAACAAAATAAATAGGGTAATGGAAATATATATAGTTGAGCGGACGAGTACAGCGCTGTGGGGATGGGAAGGGAGAGGGGGAGGAGCAGAGGGAAAAGGGGAAAAAGAGGGTTTAGCTGCGGAGAGGTAAAGGGGAGTGGCAGAGGTAGTAGAGGGAGAAGAGGAGCTCAGTCTGGGAAGGCCTCTTGGAGGAGGTGAGTTTTAAGTAGGGTTTTGAAGAGGGGAAGAGAATCAGTTTGGCGGAGGTGAGGAGGGAGGGCGTTCCGGGACCGCGGGAGGACGCAGCCCAGGGGTCGACGGCGGGATAGGCGAGACCGAGGGACGGTGAGGAGGTGGGCGGCAGAGGAGCGGAGCGTGCGGGGTGGGTGGTAGAAAGAGAGAAGGGAGGAGAGGTAGGAAGGGGCAAGGTGACGTAGAGCCTCGAAGCCTAGAGTGAGGAGTTTTTGTTCGGAGCGCAGGTTGATAGACAACCACTGGAGTTGTTTAAGAAGGGGAGTGACATGCCCAGATCGTTTCTGCAGGAAGATGAGCGGGCAGCGGAGTGAAGAATAGACTGGAGCGGGGCAAGAGAGGAGGAAGGGAGGTCGGAGAGAAGGCTGACACAGTAGTCTAGCCGGGATATAACGAGAACCCATAGCAGTAAGGTAGCTGTTTGGGTGGAGAGGAAAGGGCGGATCTTGGCGATATTGTAAAGGTGAGACCGGCAGGTCTCGGTAACGGATAGGATGTGTGGGGTGAACGAGAGAGACGAGTCAAGGATGACACCGAGATTGCGGGCCCGAGAGACGGGAAGGATGGTCGTGCCATCCACGGTGATAGAGAAGTCTGGGAGAGGACCGGGTTTGGGAGGGAAGATGAGGAGCTCAGTCTTGCTCATGTTGAGTTTTAGGTGGCGGGCCGACATCCAGGTGGAGACGTCCCGGAGGCGGGAGGAGATGCGAGCCTGAAGGGAGGGGGAGAGGACAGGGGCGGAGATGTAGATCTGCGTGTCATCTGCGTAGAGATGGTAGTCAAAGCAGTGAGAGCGAATGAGTTCACCGAGGGAGTGAGTGTAAATGGAGAACAGAAGAGAAGCAGCGTGGCTCAGTGGAAAGAGCATGGGCTTTGGAGTCAGAGGTCATGAGTTCGAATGCCAGCTCTGCCACTTGTCAGCTGTGTGACTGTGGGCAAGTCACTTAACTTCTCTGGGCCTCAGTTACCTCATCTGTAAAATGGGGATTAAGACTGTGAGCCCCATGTGGGACAACCTGATTCCCCTATGTCTACCCCAGCGCTTAGAACAGTGCTCTGCACAGAGTAAGCACTTAACAAATACCAACATTATTATAAGAGGGCCAAGAACTGACCCTTGAGGAACTCCAACAGTTAAAGGATGGGAGGGGGAGGAGGCGCCAGCGAAGGAGACCGAGAATGACCGGCCAGAGCAGAGGGACCACCATGCAGGGAGGGGGGACCACCAAAGAGAGTAGAGACCGTGCCTAAATGAGCAGAGAGGTCAAAGAGTAGGGAAGAAGCATGGCATAGTGGATAGAGCACTGACCTGGGAGTCAGGTCATGGGTTCTAACCCAGGCTCTGCCACTTGTCTGTTGTGCGGCCTTGGGCCAATGGATAAACTTATCTGTGCCTCAGTTACTGTAAAATGGGGATTAAGACTGTGAGCCTCATGTAGGACAGAGACTGTCTCCAACACAATTTGCTTGTACCCATCCCACTTCTGGGGACAGGGCCTGGCATGAAGTAAGCACTTAACCAATACCACAATTATCACTATTATTATTATTATTATTAGGGGCCATGAAGTAGGGAAGGAGCAGTAGGGCCATCACACAGGGGAAGAGCAGGGAGCTGCCGTATGGGGGGAGAAGTCTCTGTACATCTCCAAACTGTGTCCTCTAATCTAAGCAGACAGTAGTCATGTTAGGTCCATCCAAGGCCTCCCCCGCTTCCCTGTCTTTTCCCTGCTGGCTGGAGTGAATGTCCACATTTCCCTTACCCTCGGGACCAGCCCCACACCGGCATCTAGGAGGAATCTCTGAGGCTCACACCCCAGGCCCAGAAGCACCAATGGGGACACTCCAGTCCGGGGCGAGTCTCTCTGACCCCTCCAGATCTGGATGCAAACTTCCAGCCACCTTCCCACCTTCACCCCCCAGTTTGGAGCTTGGAGTCTCTGCAGGAGGCATTTCCATCCCAGAACCTGTAATTCAGAACACAGGATCTTGGGGCCACATTCAGGAACACTAATCTTACAGTCTAGAACCAATACCTCGGGACCACGGTCCTGTACTTTATTACTTCTTCTTGTCTGTAATTGACCTTAGTGCCTGTTTCTTCTGATAAAGTGTAAACTCCTTGATTTTAGGCAGGGAATTTGTCTACTAACTCTATTGTACTCTCCCAAGTGCCAAGTACAGTGCCTTGCAACAGTAAGCGCTCAACAAATACCGCTGATGGATCTAGAACGCAGACCTCTCTGCCCAGAACCACCACCACCTCGAGGATGCCGCGGACCCGCAGTTTACAACTTGGCACCGGACTTGGGGGAGGCTCAATCTAGACGCCTACCGGGCCTGGAGTTCCAAGTCTAGAATCAGGCAGGGCGGGTCTGGAACTGGTCTGGTTAGGACAGGACGGGGGCCGCAGATGGAGGCCCGAGCCCGAGGCCTTTGGCTTGGGTACCCTTCGGGGCAGGAATCTGTCCTGGGAGGAGGAGAAGCTGCTGTCGCCTCCTGTCCAAATCCTCCTCCCACCCCAAAGCAGGACGACATCCCGGGAATATTGAAAACAATTTTATTCATGAAAATATGCTGTACACACACTCTACATGGCCCTGGACTCAGCACACACACGCTAACAGCACGGCCACGGATACGGTCTACAGAGGGAGGCCACGGCCCGGCCCCGACCTGACATTTATAAATACGGGAGAGTCGGAGGGGGCTCGGGGCCTTGGCCTTGTGAGGTGTGGCGGGGAGGAGGGCAGGGGAGGTCCTGTGAGGGGAATGATCTGAGCCACGGGAGGTGGGAGGGGAAAGGGGGGTTGTGTTTCAGTGAACTTCCTTGGTTCTGTGCCCTGCCCAGCCCGGGGTCTCCCCTGAGAGCAGGGGCTGAGAAGGGTCTGGGGGTCTTGTCAGGAAGACCCTCCCCCTTGTCCCCCGCCCCCTCGAACTGCACAACAACGGGATACACAATGCTTATCACCACACTGAGCGCACATACGACAACCCCACAGCACAGCTCACAAGACAGCTGGAGTGGTAAGGGGTGGATGGAGGGGCGGGGGGTGGACGGGCACAGGATGGGGACTTCCAGAGACCCAGACATGTTCCCCTCTCCATCCCGTTCCTACCCGTGGGCTGTGCCCACTGCCATCAACCCTCCTGGGTCCCCTATCCCACCTCGGCCCCCAGCCCAGAACCTGGGAGGCAGGATCGGGGTGGCCAGCCTGGGCTCTTTAGCAAAGCCGGATGTGTCCCCGGGAGATGGGGGAAGTGGGGAGGGGCATTGGCCCAACCACACACACACGCGCGCGCACGCACACACACACACACACACACAACCCCTACACACACGGCTCTGGCCGGAACCTCGGCCTCAAATTGTCATTGGGGGCCAAGCTGGGCAGGGGAGGGGGCTGGCTCCAGGCAGACCCCCCGGATATGGGCCCCGACCCCGACCCCTCCCCTGGCCCGGGAAGACGAGGGAGAGGGTGCAGGCACCCGCCTGTCTGTCCGTCCGCCGGCCCGGCCTTCAGCCGGGCACCCAGCTGTGGTTGACGGGGGTGGCGCCGGGTTGCGGGGGCAGACTCGGGGGCAGCGGCAGCGGCAAGGGCAGGGCCGAGTCGAAGTTGAAGTCCAGGTCATCGCTGTCCATGAAGTCATTGAGGATGATGGACTCGACGTCACACTCCAGGCTCCCGCTGAACATATCCAGGTCCAGGTCAGCGGGGAAGCGGTCGGGGCCCGGGGCGGGTCCTGGGGCCACGCCACCAGCCGAAGGACCCGGCAGCGCCTCCAGCAGCCCCGCCCCACCCAGCGGGCCCTGCCCGCTGCCATAGGGGGGAGGTGGGCCGGGGAGGGCCAGGGGGCCAGGGCGCCCGGGCTCGCTGGGCACCGACATAAGGCTGATGGGACGCGGTAAGGCACTGTGCCCAGCGGCAGGGGGCAGCGCGGGGTATGGGCTCTTGAACGGGGGCGGACTGCGGTCTGGGAACTGGCCCAAGCCCCCGGCCCCACCGCCACCCAGGAGCGAGCCAGGTCGGTGCCCACGGGCTGGGGCCAGGCTGCCCGCCAGGGGCATGGGGGGCACAGCAGGCGGGCGCCCCTCCTTGTGCGGGAAGGAGCCGGCGACTAGGAGGTCGTGTAGGGCGGCCGGGCGGAAGGCGGCAGCGGGGCTTGGTCCGGGGGGTGGTCCGGGGAGCGGGGCGGGCAGGAAGCCCACCTGCCGGTTCTCTTGCAGCGTCTGCATGGGGAGGCGCCGCAGCAACCCTGGCTGCCCGAACTGGGGGGCTCCGTGGGGAGGCCCGTAGGGGCCCGCGGGGGGGCCCAGTCCCGTGCCCTTGGGGGCGAAGGGGAAGGCGGCAGGGGGGAGTGCGGCACGGGCCGGGAGGCGCAGACCAGGAGGCGGGCTCAGGCCGGGGGGTGGGCTCAGCCCATAAGCACCGTCCGGCAACTCATCCAGGAGCCCAGGGTCACCCAGCCCGAGAGGCCCAGCCAGGTCGGCCAGACGGGGCAGTTCGGCCGAGCAGCGGGCACTTAGGGAGGGCGAAAGGGCGCTGGACGGGCTTGGGTACATGAGGGGCGAGGAGGGGTCCGCGCCTCCGTCCTCTTCCCCTTCGTCTTCGCCGCCGGCCCCTTCCTCTCCCCGGCCCTGCCGCAGGCCGTCAGGCCCAGGCTCCGCCAGGAGGGGCGACAGGCGAGCCCCGGTGTGGGCCCCGCTGGGGGCTCCGGCGTGGGCGCGGCGGCGGAAGTCAGCCCAGGCCTCGAAGTCCTCGCCGGCATGGGGAGCGGGGCTCTCGGACCACGGGGGGGCGGCCGGGGCTCGGGGGGGGCTGGCGGGGCCGCGGTCCACCCCTCCCGCCTGCAGCTGCCGCCGCCGGGCCACCTTGCCCTTGACGCGCAGAAAGCGCGTGGGGTTGTCCAGGGAGACGGCCCTGCGTCGGGGGGCCTTGCCCGTCTTGCCGCCCTCTGGGTTCAACATCCACCAGGAGCTCTTGCCCGTGCCCTCGTTCTGCACACGGACGAAGCGGGTGTGCAGGGACAGGTTGTGTCGGATGGAGTTCTGCGAGGACGGACAGGCAGCCCCGCGAGGACCCACGGACAGGCAGGGCCCAAGGCCGGGACACCGACGGGAGCGGGGAGGATGGGGGAGAAAACACACAGAGGTGCAGAGACAGGTGGTGGGCAATGAGGAGACGCAGGTGGCGGGGGGATGAGGAGACACAGGCAGAGGGGGCCAGGAGACACAGCCGGAGGGGGACGAGGAGTCACGGGAGAGGGATGAGGAGGCACACGAGGGGCACGAAGAGTCACAGGAAGGTAAGGGGGAGACACAGGCAGAGGGGGACGAGGAGACAGAGGCGGAGGGGCAATAGGAGACACAGGTGGAAGGGGAGGAGAAGACATAGGCAGTAAGGCACGAGGAGACAAAGGATGAGGGGGTTGAGGAGACACAGGCGAAGGGACACAAAGAGACGGAGGCGAGGGAAGTAGGGAGACAAAGGGGACAGTGACATAGGATAGAGAGGAAATCACTGTAATTCCCGAATTTCAAGTTATAACCCCCATTCCTAGACCCCCCCAGTCCTGAACCGGAGGGGCCCTTCGAACAGCTGTCCCTCCCCCCGGCCCCCCGCATCCCATCCCCAGTGTGCTCTTCTGAGCCCGGGCCCCAGCCAGCCCTTAACGTGGGCCTCACCAGCCGCACCCCCAGCAGGCCCCGGCTGGGTAGGAGGAGGAGGAGGCTAGACTACTTCCGCAGCCCTCCTGGGGGCAGGGGGAGGAGGCCGGACTCCTGCCGCCCCGGGCCCCCAGTCCTGCCTAGGCTGGACGGGATCGGGGCCTGCTTCCCCGCCTCAGGGAGGGCGGGGGCTGTGGGATGGGGCGGCACGTGGCCAAGGGATGGCTACATGGTGAAGGTGCGAAGGTGAAGCGGCGGGGCCTGGATCGGGCGGGGAGGGACAAGCGTCCTGGGGCCGAGCGTCCTGGGGACGGGGCCGGGGGTGTCGTGGGCCGGGGCTGACCCGCGCTCCGCCACGGCTCCACTCTCCGCAGTTCATTTGTCCGGGCCTCAGCTCGCTCCTGGCCGTTCGCCAGCGGCCCCCAGAAATCAATCTCGCAGTGACTGATTAAGCCGCGTTTAGAACTAATTGCTCCTCCGTGTGTGGAGAATAAATTACCGGCTTGGATTTCGGGTCTTTAAAATCAGCAGGTAGGGGGGAGCCCATTAACCCACGCCTCGCCGGGGAAAGGGCGACGGGGGAGAACAGGGGAAGGAGGAAGGAAGGGTGTGGGGGGAAGGGCGAGTGGGCTAGGGGACAGGGCCGAGGCGAGGGGCAGAGGCAGCTCGAAGGGAGGTGCAGCCTGGAGGGGGCGATTCGATCCTGGAGCCCCTCCCCGCTCTAGGGAGCCAGCTGAGCTGAGCTGAGCTGGGCCCCCGGGACCACAGGGTCCCCACCCCCTGGGCTGGGCCGGGCCGAGGGCGGTCCCTGGCGCCCTCCAGTCGAGCCCAAGGGAGGCCGCGACGCATAGCAACCTTGCCCTTCCCAATCCCGCCCCTCCCCCCACTTCTCTTGGGGCCCAGTCCGGCCATGTGGGTCCAAGGCGGTAAGGAAACGGACCGGATCGGACCCAGTCCCGTGCCGGGCGCCGCGTCCACCCGTTTCCGAGGCCGACACCCCGGATCCCCTCGGGCCTCCCCTGGACCTCGGCCCCGCCCCAGCGGGCTGGCAAGGCTAAGGCCCCGCCCGCTCCGGGGGGGGGGGGGGGGGGGACGACGGGGACACACACCCAGGCTCCGCCCCCCCCGCCCCCCGCTTGCGCTTCCATCCCCTCCCCCAGCACATCTGTTGCGCCGGCTGCTGCCTCCCCGGGGACCGACCGGGGGACGGTCGGTCGGTCGGTCGGTCGGACGGACGGACGGACGAAGAGGCCCCCGGTCCAGTTCCCCGAACGGGTGGGCCAGTCACCCCCTCACCGGCGGTCACACACTCGCACCGCCAGGCTCACAAAGACGCGCACACGTATAAGCACCCGCACCCAGCAGGCAGGCCCACAACTACATATTCATAGGCCGTCACACACATACACATATGCACACACACAGTGGCAGTCTCACACATTCACACACTGCTAGCCACACATGAACACAGGCAGTAAGTCACACACTCACACATATGCCCACACAGCCGGTCACTCACACTCCCACAAGCAACACCCGGCCAGTCATAACCCACACAGGTAATGGCACTCTCTCTCACACACGGACCATACGGCATCATATACTCACATAGCCAATCACACCCCCGTGCATACACGCAGCCGGTCGGTCGCACACATATTCACACAGCCACACACACACGTGCACAGTTAGGCATACTCATACAGCCACACATATATGCACACTCACACCGCCATTCACATACAACCAGTTGCACACACGAAACATGTAGCCTCAAAGACTCACATAGACAATCACACACACATACAAACACACAGCTGGTCATACAGTCACCCACATTCACAGCGCCACACACTCACACACATACACAGCCAGTCATAGTCAGCCACACACATGCCCACTCCCACGGCCAGTCGCAGCCAGCCAGTCATACACATCGACAGTCACACACTCACTCAGCCAATCACACACACATGCAACACAGCCAACCATGCACTCACACGGCAAATCGCACAGCCAGTTGTAGAATTTTGCTCTGCACACAGTAAGCGCTCAATAAATACGAATGAATGAATGAATGAATAGACTCAAACAGCAAAGCACACACACAATGCACACACAGCCAGTCATACAGTTACATGACTGTATGCCATACACTCACACATATAGTCACACACACACATATATGGGCACACAGAGCCAGTTATACACTCACATAGCCAATCACACACCCACACAGTCACATATCACACACTCAAAGTGACACATGGCCTGTCACACACACAAACACGTAATCATCACATTTACAGCATCGCAGTCACCAGGCCCCCAACAAGACATACATGGACACATCAAGCCCCTGACACAGACACACTTTCACACTTGCAGCCACATGGAGCTGCCACGATGTAGTTTCGGGGTAGCAAGTAGCAGGAGGGCCCACTTGCTAACCCTCCCCTGGGAGCGGGTGTTTTACTGCCCAGGGTCAGCTCCCAGGCCTCTCGCAGCCCGGGGAGACACAATCCCCAGCCCCCAACCAGAGACTCTTCGTCCCCTGCCACCCACCCAATCTCGATCTCACTGACACATACACACACTCACCCTGACCCTCGCTAGCCCATTCACCCCTGGAGAACTGCCTACACATTGGCACGGGCTGTGTTTGGGCAGCTGGTACGGTTGGAACTGGCACACTTGCATATTCGCACATGCATCATCACAAACCCTCAGACACTCACGATGGAGCACACAGACTGGCCATCACCCTCTTCCACAGTGTCCTACAGTGTCCTACACACCCAGCCACACACTCCACATACAAGCCCACATGCTCACACACTCGTCCACACATCTGCCCCTCCACCTCTGGCTACAGATAAGGTGTAGGCGTCAAAGCCGGGACTCACTATCCACTCAGTCTTCCAGCTCCCTGAAGACCCTGGGCGGGTGTCTCCCTCCCCGACTGCCCGGCCCTACAGGGCCTGGCACGGAGTGAACGCTGAATAAATAAATTACGGAACTGCAAAGAGAACCAAATCCGAGTGGCACAGCAAGCACAGGGTGGGGGCAACTTCCCTGCCTTCAGCCCCGACACTTTCCAGTAAGGGAGTGAGAGGGGGGTGGGATGGAGGGGTCGCAAACAAGGGGAGCGGGGATAGCCCCCCCCCCAAACCCGGCAGCTGGCAGTCTTCCCCCATCCCGAGCTGGAGCCAAGGCGACCGGGGGAGGGGGACTGGGGGGAGTTGATTCTGCCTCTCCCCCCACCCCCGGACTGGGGGGCGGGCGGGGAGCCCCATCCCTGCCCCTTCGAGGGGTCCAGTGGAGACTCGAGGAAGGTCCGGGGGAGAGGGGGGTCAGGGGCGGCGAACTTTTGACCCTGCATCTCAGGCGATCAGTTCATTACCTTCCCGAGAGTTAAAAATAACCGTCTCGTCTCTTTCAATTAGTCTGTCTGCGACTGCCGCCCGGCGCGGCAGGGAGGGGGCGAGGGGGGGAGGGGGAGGGGGCGTCCCCGACGCTGGAGCTGGGCCAGGTGGCTGCCTCCACAGCCCCGGCCCCCTCTCTCCCGGGCTCCCCCTCCCGCCCTCGATCCCGGCCTCGTCCCTGAGGTTGGGGGGCGGCGGAGGGGGGCGGGGGGCGGGGGAGGGGGCCGGGGGGCGCAGTCCTCCCGGATCCTGGGGACATTTCAGGGGGTCCCCTCAACTCCGGCCAGTGACATGATGCCGGGGCTTTTCTTCTGGGGAACGGGGACGACCCCTCCCCTCCTGGGTCCCCCGCCCCCGGGATGCTATGGTGGCCTCCGACGGCGACGGGGGAGGGGGAAGCGTAAGAAGGGGCGAAGGGGAGCTCAATACGGAAACCCCGCCGCCCCGTCCGGGACCGTCCCGGTCAGCTGCTCCGAGTCCATGCCGGCCAAGGGAGGGAGGGCTCCGATCGGAGGATCCCGCGACCACACTCCAGAGGCCGTCGTGGGGCGGGGGCAGGGATGGGGCTGGGCCTAGGAATTCACATCTCGTTGCCCGGGAGAGGGCAGGAAGCAAAGGGGTGGGGTGGGGGAACGGACGTTGGGGGAAAGGAGTTAGGGTTAGTGAGGGGCGACCACGGGCCCCGAGTGGGGCGACCACGGACCCCGAGTGGGGCGACCACCGTCCTCCGAGTCGGCCGATCCAGCTCTCAGGCGCCCCCTAGTGGCGACTTCAAGCAGGTGAATGAGACGGAGGAGGGACAGCGGAGAGGCGGGGGAGGGACCGGGGAGAGGCGGGGACAGCGTCGCTCCCACTGGGGTCTGGGGACTTCTTTGGAGGGGGGCGTGGAAAGGGGGCAGGACGCCCGCAAAGGAGATCGGCCGCGGGGTCCCCCGCCCACTGCCCCCGGTCCTTTTCAGCCCTTCCCTGCCGCTGTGGTCAGTGGGGAGTCCGGGGAGTTTCTCAGCCCCGACACCACACTGACGGCAGTGGCGGGGACGGCCCCTTCCCCAGTGCCGGGCCGGGTCCCGTGGGGACGGGGAGGGAAAGAGGAAGGTGAGAAGGCCGTCAGGGGAGAAGGAGGCAAAGGGAGATGAGAAACGGGAGAAGGGAGGCAGGGGAAGAGGGAGAAGGGAGGAGGAGGCGGCGAGGGGAAGAGCGGGAGATGCCAAGCTTCCGAGGAGGCCGTCTCTCCGGACGCTGGGACTTTCCCTCCCACACACCTGTCCCCAGGTGACCCTCGACCCTGCCTGCACCCACACGCCCCCAAAGAGGGGACAACCTGCAGGGGTGGGGGTAACGAGCAGAGACTAAGAGGAAAAGAAGGGTGCACGTCTCCCAGGTCCTGAGAGCGGCTCTGCCCGTCCAGCCTCCCTCTTGCCCTGGCGGGACCCGGCCAGTCTGACCGAGTTCCAGCTCCCAGAGAGTCGCCGTGAGGACAGGGGCGGAGAGAGAGAAAGAGAGGGCGTGTGTGTGTGTGTGTGTGTGTGTGTGTGTGATCAGGTGCAGGCAAGGCGGCAGGGACAGGACCAGGACTCGGGCAGGGAGAGCGCCGGCAGCAACAGTGACCTAAGGGATAAGGCACCAGTGGGGGTGGGGACAGGTACACTCCAGTGAATCTCGGCCACCTTAGGGGAAGCTAGATGAGCGTCATTGTCTCTCTCTCACACACACACACACACGCACACACGCACAGAGGCACCTAGACGGAGCCAGACGCACACGCGCGCACCCCAGAGACAGAAAGAGATAGTTACACCCCAGAAATACACCAGAGACAGTCACACACACACACACACATCCAGCCAGCCTCCCACCCCGGAGCACCCACTGACACACTCACTCACGGTCACACACACCCCCCCCCCGGGGGAAACGGCGCCGGCACGCCCGCGCGCGCGCACACCGACACGGACACCGACACGGACGCCGCCCGCGCATCCCCCTGCCCACGGCCGGGAGTCGCCAGCCCGTGCTCCCCGTCCCTCCCGCCCACGGGGACTGAGGACCGGCCCCCGCGGGAGCCCCGAGCCCCGCGCCAGGCTCCGGCCCGCGGCATTCGCCATTCCCCCACCGGGCCCGGCAGGACCCCTCCCCCCCGTGCCCTCCCCCGGCTGCCCCCCGCTCCCTCCCCCCGGCCCTCCCGCTTTCCCTGCCTCGACCCCGCCGGCCCGGACGCACCTTCCAGCCGGCGGAGCTGTTGCTGTCGCCCTTATCCTTGAAGTAGGGCACGTAGCGCACCATCCAGTCGTAGATCTGGGAGAGGGTGAGGCGCCTCTCCGGGGCGCTCTCTATAGCGCGGGTGATGAGGTCGGCGTAAGACAGGTTCCCCCACGCGTTGCGCCGCGACGTCTTGGCCTTGCGGAGCTGGAGCTGTGCGGCGTCCCCCGGCCCGGCCCCGACCCCGACCCCCGGCCCGGGCCTGCGCCCGCCGGCCTCTCCGGCCTCCTCCTCCCGTCCTGGGCGGTCCGGCTGCGGGAGCGGCCAGGTGCAGGAGCGCGGCCGGCTCTGAGGCTCCAAGTCCGGCTCCGGGTCCCCCGCCGGCGCCCGCGGGTTCTCGGCCATGATCCCGGCCCGCCCCGGCTCACGGGAGACGGGGGGCCGAGCCGGGCCACATGCGCCCGGGGCGGGGCGGGGCGGGGCGGGGCGGGGAAGCGGCGGAGGCGGGGCGGGGGGCTGCGGGGGGCGGAGGGCACCGAGGCTCCCGCACCGGCTCAGACGCGCTGGACCCGCGGCTCCATGGGGTCCGGGCGGACCGGGCTGACCAGGCTGGGGTCTCGGGACCCACTCCTCCGCCTGCGGGCCGGGCCCGGGAGAGCCCCGGCCGGAGAAGGGGCTAGGAGGCGGGCCGGGGCGAGGCGGGGCGGGGCGGGGCGGGGCGGGACGGGACCGGAGCGGTCCGGGGTTCACGCTCCGCGCGGCTCCGCTCTAGCACCTGCCGCCCGCGCCGCCTGCCCCGGCCCCTGCTGCTCCCGCTGCTGCTGCTGCTGCTGCTGCTGCTGCTGCTGCCGCCGCCGCCGCTCCCGCTGCTGCTGCTGCTGCTGCCGCCGCCGCCGCCGCCGTTCCCCGGGCGCCGGCCCCACGCGCGGCCCCCGCCCCCCGGGACCTAGGCTGGATCGTACCATGATGGAGCCGGAGCCGGAGCCGGAGCCGGAGCCGAAGCCGAAGCCGCCGCCCCGCGCTGCCCCCCGCTCCCAGCGCTGCCAATGCAGCCGCCGCCGCCGCCGCCGCCGCTGCTCCCGCGCCCGCGCTCAGCGCCGGCCGCTCCTCCGGGCGGGGGAGGGGGCGGACCCGGCGCGGGGACGGGAGGGGAGGGGGAGCGAGGAGGAGCGAGGAGGCGACGGCGGGGGCGGGAGCGGGAGCGGGAGCGGGAGCGGGAGCGGTCCCCCTGCCACCGACTGCCTCTCCCGGGCTTTGCGGGAGGCTGCTGGGCGCAGAGCGGTGGATCCGGGGACAGGGGCAACGAGCCGGGGGAGAGGGACATAGGGGCGGGGGAGGCCGAAAGGGACCTGCAGGGAAGGCGGGGCCGGGGCCGGAGTGTCGCTCCCACCGGTCCGCCGGCCGGGCAGCCCGCCGGCCCCGCCTCCCCTCCCGCTGGGGTCTGGGCGGGCTCGGCCCCCCACGTGGCCGCCCCGGCCCGGCCCGGCCCGGCCCGGCCCGGCCCGGCAGAGCGCCGCCTCGCGATTGGGGGAAGCGCCGCCCGGGGCGGCCCCGCCTCCTACCGGGCCGAGCGGCCGGTGGGGTGGGCAAAGGCAGGGAGAGGCCAGCTCGGCCGCCATTGGTGGGCGCCCGGCCGCGGGGCGGGGCCGACACGCCTCGTGGGCGCAGGAGAATCCCCCGGCAACGCGTCAGAAGGTTATTGTTACAACCGTGAGTTTCCCGGGGCAACCGGGGGCGGGGCCGGGGGCTCCGGCCCCGCCCTCAGACCGGGCCCGGTTGGCCGTGCGAGGGCACCGGGAAGGACTGGGCGGGGGTCGGGGCCGGGGTCGCGGCCACGTTCTTCCCGCCTGAATCCCCGGCCCCTGTTGCCCCCGGACCGGTCTGCGGGGACGGGGGCTGGGGCCAAGGCTGGAGAGGGGACAGAGCGCGGGCGGGGCGGGGCGGGGCAGGGCAAAGGCAGGGCAGGGGCTGGGCATCACTGGGGCAGGGGCAGGACGGGGGCGAAGGCAGAGGAAGAGATTGTCCATTCCAAGCGCTTAGTCCAGGACTCCGCACATAGTAAGCGCTCAATACATACTATTGAATGGATGAATACGGTCCCGAGTAGGCAGGAACGGATGAGAAGCAGGGGACGGGGCAAGGGCCCCCAGGGCGGCAGCTTCCCTTCTTTTCCCCACCCCTCCAGCTTTCGTCTTTTCTTTCAGAGGGACCCCCGGGACCTCGCCCAGCTCCATCCGGGACTTAGGGGTGGCTCGGGGGGCCGGGTACGGACCGTGCCTGGCTCTCCTCCTGCCAGCCATGCCTTCGGCCACCTTTAGTCGTCTGGCTTCGAGTTGAGAGGTCCTCTAGCGGCCGCCCCTCTTTCCCAGGTGACCCTTGGAAGTCCGTCCGTCCGTCCGTCCGTCCGTCCGTCCGTCCGTCCCCTGCGGTCGCCCAGCTGGCCCAGGAGAGTCAGGCCTCGGAAGGGATCCCGATCCCACCTCCTTCCTGGCCGCCCGCCCTGCCCTCGGCCCCCGCACGGCCTCAGGTCGCTGGACCCAGCCTGGAGCTGCCCCGTCTCCTCCCGACACCCGCCCCCGGGCGCTCCGCCCTCCAAGGAGGAAGGTGCCGGCAGCCTCCCCGCACCCTCCCCCTGAGCTCAGAGCCGCAGGAGTGGGAGCCGGCTCCGCCCTCCGGGGCGGGAGGGAAAAAAGGGGTGGGGGGCGGGGGTAAGAAGAAGGGGAGGGGAAGGGACGGGAGCGCGGCCGTTCCCCCCTAAAGTTACCCCCGGCTGAGGGTCCCTGGGTAGAGGACGGGGTCTTTGTCCCCTCCCCCGCCCCCCCACACCAGCGCCGGTAGCCAGGCCTGCCCCGTCCCCCCTCCCTAACCCCAACCTGCGCAGAAAGGCCCCCGGGGCTTAGGGCACCTGCTGCCCCGGCGCGGGTAACCAGGCGCACACGCGCTCTCGCTTGTTTCTAGGGCCAACCCCCTCCAACACTACGGGAGAGAAAGGATGGGGAGCGTCTTCCTCACCTTCTCGCCCAATTCCTCGGGGTTCGTACCCCCCAAGCAGGGACTCGGACCCTGCCCGTGCCCCTGCCCCCTGCCCCCGACCTTTGGAGCCCGGGAGCCGGTCCACTGCGGGCGCCCGGCCCTCGAGGCAGCGCTCCCCGGTGCCGGCTCCTCCTGGGTCGGCCCCTCCTTAGGGGAGAAGGAGGGAGGTGGCGCTGAGGTCAGAAGCTCCGCCACCAACCCCGCCGCCCCGCCTCGTAGCCGGACCCTTGGGCCGGATCAGCTTTGGCTTTAAAGCACTCAATTAGCCCTCGCGCCCCCGCTCCTTATCACCCAGCACGCTCACTTCACTCCCAACTCCGACCTTCTCACTGGACCTCCATCTCTTCTATCTCACCGCCGACCCCTTGCCCAAGTCCTCCCTCCGGCCTGGAACTCCCTCCCTCTTCATATTCATTCCTTCAGCCGTATTTAGTGAGCGCTTACTGTGTGCAGAGCACGGTACTAAGGTTTTGGGAGAGGACACTCTGACAATAAACAATCCCATTCCCTGCCCACAGCAAGCTTGCAGTCTAGAGATGGGGAGACAGACATCAACACAAATAAATAAAATTACCAATTTGTACATAAGAGCTGTGGGACTGGGAGTGGGGAAGAGCAAAGGGAGCAAGTCAGGGCGACGCAGAAGGGAGTGGGAGGTGAAGAAAAGTGAGGCTTAATCTGGGAAAGCATCTTGGAGGAGATGTGCCTTCAATAAGGCTTTCAAGGGCATACTGACAGACCACCCCTCTCCCCAACCTTCAAGGCCTTATTGAAAGCCCAGTTCCACGAGGCCTTCCCTGACTAAGCCCTCATTTCCCCTCCTGCCTTTCCTTTCTGTGTATTCCTGTTACTTGGATTTGTAGCCTTTATTCACCCCAACCTCAGCCCCATAGCACTCATATACATATCTGATATGTATTTTAGTATATGTCTCCCCCTCTGGACTGTAAACTCCTTGAAGGCAGGAAATGTTGCCAACTCTGTAGTACCGAACCTTCCCAAGCACTTAGTAGAGTGCTCTGCACACAGTAAATGCTCAATAAATTCGGTTGATTTGATTGAGAGCTGAGGCTTAGGGGAAGACTGCACTGAGCCAAAGGTTTAGAAACCATCAAATTTGGGTCTCTTGGCACTTGGAAGCTCTTGCATATGATTAACAAATAACGTTTCTATTAGAGTACTTAATTGCTCCCTCTTGAAACGCATAGTGCCCCACCTCCCTCTGTCATCTTTGATGACCTCACCAACTACTCTAATGACAAAATTAAAACCATCAGTTGTGACCACCCACCCTCCCCTCCCACTCCCCACCCCATGTTTTCCCTCCTGTCTCACCTATGCATTTTCTCCCACCACCTCAGCACCTAGGTACTCAGCCCAACCAGAACAGCATTTATGCATCCTTATATTCAGTTCCTTCCCTTACCTGTGATTTATTTTAATTTCTGCCTCTCCTGCTAGACTGTAAATACCTCGACAGCAGAGATTATCTCTGACAATTGTACTCTCTCAAGCTCTTGAATCAGTGCTCTCCACAGAGTAGATGTTCAATAAATACCACTGATTAACCCCCCAAAATTTCCCCAGCACCTCCACATCTCTCTCACCTCTCCATACACCCTTTCGTTCTTTCCAGCTGTCTCTCGAGAGATCTTCCACCTGCTTTTTTAATGTTGTCCTTCCATATGTGTCTTCGCCACCATCCTGTCACTTCTTATAAAAACACTCATGCCCACTCTTCTTCCCTCCCTGACCCTCATCTTCAAGCACTTACTCTCTAATGCTTCCTTCTCCTCTGCCTTCAAATATGCTTATATCTCCACTATCCTAAAAAAGACAACAAAAACTCACGGTCCCATCCAGCTATAGCTTCATTTCCATCCTATTTTTGTCCAAACTCTAACAAAAGGTTTATCCAACATTGCCTCTCCTCCAGGTCCCTCATCGACCCTTTATAATTTGGCTTTTGCCCTCCACTCCGTTAAAGTCAGCTCTCTCTAAGTTTACCAAAGAACTCCTTGACAAATCTGACAGCCTCTACCCCTCCCAAATCCTTCTCAATCTCTTGGCTGCCTGTGAGATTGTTGGGCCACCCCACTTGTCTTGGAAACACCATCTAGCCTTGGCTTTTCTGACAGTTCTCTTACCTCTCTAGCCGATCCTGCTTAGCAACAAGAATGGAGGGAGAGGAAAACTGATAATAATAATATTATTTGTGGTATTTGTTAAAGGCTAAGCACTGTACTAAGCACTGGGATGGATACGAACAAATCAGGTTGGGCAAATTCCTGTACCACATAGGGCTCACAGTCTCAATCCCCATTTTACAGATGAGGTAACCGAGGCGCACAGCGAAGTAAAATGACTTGCCCAAGGTCACCCAGCCGACAAGGGGCAGAGCCGGGATTAGAACCCTCGACCTTCTGACTCCCAGGCCGGTGCTCTATCTACTGCACCATGCTACTTCTCCACTATGCATGCAGTCAGTCATATTTAATGAGTGCTTACTGTGTGTACAGCACTGTACTATGCGGTTGGAATGTATAATTTGGCAACAGATAGAGACAATTCCTGCCCAACAACGGACTCACAGTCTAAAAGGGGGGAGATAGACAGCAAAACAAAACTAGGCTGTAAACATCTTGTGGGCGGGGACCTTGTCTACCACTTTGTTTTATCATACTCTCCTAAATGCTTAGTACAGTGCTCTGCACCCAGGAAGCACTCAATAAATACCACGGATTGATTGATTGACTCTTTTCCAGTCTCTTCCTCTGCCTCCTGCTCCTTATCTGTGAATGTCCCTCAAGGCTCAGTTCTGGATCCCTTTCTCAGATCACTGGTCCCTCCCTCATGGAGTTCATCCATTTCACTCATGGAGTCGGGAACCTTAACATTCTCTTTGGTACCTCCCTCTTCTTCAATCTCTTTATTCAATCTGCCACCAAATCCCAGTAGTCCTTCCTACACGATATCTCCAGAATTCTCCCCTTTCTCTCCATCCAAATGGCCACCCTCCGGGTCTACCCACTCATTTTACCCAAGCTTGGCTACTGTATCAGCCACTTCTCTGATCTCCTAGACCCCAGTCCCTCTTCCCTCTCCAGGCCATATTTCACTCTTTGAAACATCATTCTGCATACATCCCCCCACTCCTCAAACACCTCCAATAGCTTCCCATGTCACTCCACCTCAAGGAGAAACTCTGGAAAACTGGCTTTAAGGCCCTCAGTTATCTCTCTTCACCACAACTTATCCACTCTCTTCTCCCACCATACACCAGCTCACACTCTTCATTCCACTTAAGAAATCCAACTCACTGTGCTTCATTCTCATCTCTCTCACCACCAGCCCCTTGCTTACACCTTCCCTCGGCCTGGAACTCCCTCGCACTTTATATCTCAAGTCCTCACGAAATCACATTTCCTCAAATAGAAATCCAATTTCCCCACCTTATAGCTAACTACTAGGACAGCACTTCTTTGTCTCCTAAGCACTTAAATACTCATAGCCGCCTCATCTGAGAGCCCTCAGATACCTATCTTTATATTTATTCCTCCTATTTGAAATTTATTTTAGTGCTTTGTCTCCCTCGCTAGACTGTAAACTCCTCAAGGGCCAGAATCATGTCTATTATACCTGCAGTACTCGCCCAAGTGTTTTGTTCTGGGCAGTGCACACAGCAAATGGTTAATAAACATTATTGCTTGGTGGAATTAACCATTAAGTAATACTAATAAACATCAATCAATACTATTGTTTGATGGATCAGATGTCAGGGTGAGCCAGTCTGGACTTGCCCATTGACAGCAGGAGCTGGGAGGTGGAGGGAAAGGAAGCCAAGTCAGAAGGAGGGAGGGAGGAAGGGAGGTAAGGCAGGAAGGCAGGAAAGTCTCCACGGGGACCAGCCGCTCCCTAACAGCTTCCTGAGGAGCTTCCCTCTTTGCCCCAGCCTCCTTTCCCCAGTGGCTCCTCTCCCTTTTAGGTACTGGGTGGGGGGGCATGAAATGGGCTAAGGATTAGTATTATGAACAAGGGGTGATGCATTTAGACTCTCATCCCTCATGGCCTTCTTCCCTGGAGCTCCCTGAGTGGCCATTCTCCTGCAATGGGTCAAGATATCTGCTCCCCTCCACCCCTGACATCACCCAACCCCTGGGGCTATTGCACTGGGCAAACCAAGCAGGCACTTGAGCACATCACTCACACTCCAAACAGGACTCGAGCATTGATGATCCTGTGGGTCCTCTTACATGGGTCAGGATGGCCTAATGGAAAGAGCACGGGCTTAGGAGTCAGGAGACCTGATTGCTAATCCCACTCTGCTGTGTGACCTTGGGCAAGTTGCTTACCTGCTCTGGGCCTCAGTTTCCACATTTGTAAAATTATTATTATTATAAGCTCCAAAATCAGTAATGTCAATGGCCTAACAGAGGGGGAGAGGTGAGGTAAATAAAGTTTAAAAGGGTAAAGTCGCTCAGGCACTGCCAGCCCAGTAGCGACCCGCAAGCTTCCAGGGAACTGTCAGGAGAGGGACTACCCAACCCAACTCAGATATTCTGAAATTTCACCAACACGTTGCAGAACCCAAGGACCCTCCAGGCCGAGGATGACAGGGTGGGCCTCATCTGTTTCTTTGCTGGAGAGGCAGTGTGGCCTAATGGAAAGAGCCCAGGGTTGCAAGTCAGAAGACCTGAATTCAGCGTGGCTCATTGGAAAGAGCACGGGCTTTGGAGTCAGGGCTCATGAGTTCGAATCCCAGCTCTGCCACTTGTCAGCTGTGTGACTGTAGGCAAGTCACTTAACTTCTCTGTGCCTCAGTTCCCTCATCTGTAAAATGGGGATTAAGACTGTGAGCCCCACGTGGGACAACCTGATTCCCTTGGGTCTACCCCAGCGCTTAGAACAGTGCTCGGCACATAGTAAGCGCTTAACAAATACCAACATTATTAACATTATTAATTCTAATCCTGCCTCCATCACTTGCCTGCTGTGGAACTTTGGGCAAGCCACTTAATTTTTCTGTGCCTCAGTTTTGTTATCTTTAAAATGGGAATTGAAAATCTGTTCTCCCTCCCTCTTAGTCCATGAGCCCCATGAGGGGCATGGACTATGTCCAGCCACATTAACTTGTATTTACCCCAGCTCTTAGAACAATGCTTGACACATAGTAAACATTTAAATATACAACAATAGTAATGTAATAATACTAGTAATGGTTCTGGAGAATGGGACCAGGTTGACCAGTGGAGAGAACAGGAGGTTTCTGCTTGTGGCAGATCTTCCACCAGCAAGCCAAGGAAAAGCTGAGGGAGGCGAGTTTGCCACTTGTATTTTCTGGGTAATTGTTTCTACTGTCCATTTCACTGTGGTTGTGAGCCACCCTTCTCTTTCCCACAGGTCCAACAGGGAACAAACAATCAGTCAGTGATCTTTACTGAGCCCAGTATTCTATGCCCAGTGCTCGCTGTGCTAAGCAATTGGGAGAGTACAGTAATAATAATAATAATGTTGGTATTTGTTAAGCGCTTACTATGTGCCGAGCACTGTTCTAAGCGCTGGGGTAGACATAGGGGAATCAGGTTGTCCCACGTGGGGCTCACAATCTTAATCCCCATTTTACAGATGAGGGAACTGAGGCACAGAGAAGTTAAGTGACTTGCCCACAGTCACACAGCCGACAAGTGGCAGAGCTGGGATTCGAACTCATGAGCCCTGACTCCAAAGCCCGTGCTCTTTCCACTGAGCCACGTGGTTAGGACCCTGACCTTAGGGAGCTTATAATCAAGCTGGGGAGACAAATGATTAAATAAGTTGCAGGGAGGAGGAAAAATACAGCTTAAAAATATACATAGCATTCAATCTTTTTTTCCTCCTCCTTTACCTTGCTGATCTACTACAAAGCAATCCCCACACTTTGCTCATCTAATGCCAACCTACTCACTGCACCTCAGTCTCGTCTATCTCACCTCTGACCCCTTATCCACGTCCTGACTCTGGTCTGAACTCCCTCCCACTCACATTCGACTAACGGTCATTCTCCCAACCTTCAAAACCTTATTGAAAACACAGCTCCTCCAAGAGACCTTCCCCAACTAAGGCCTCGTTTCTCTCCCCACCCTCCCGTTTGTGTCCACTATGTACTTGGCTGTGTAACTGTTAAGCCTTTTGATATTCACTCCGGCCCTACTTAGACAAATATCCTTTGACTCGACAATTATTTCCATTGCCTGTCGTTTATTCTAATGTCGGTCTCCCCCTGTAGACTGCAAACTCCTTCCGGGCAGGCAGTTGGTGTTTACCAGCTCTAGTCCATTGTACTTTCCCTAAGGTCGGTACAGTGCCCTGCGAGCAGTAAGTGCTCAGTAAGTAGGACTGACTGATTGACTGTGGGGGTGAACATTTAAGTGCTTCGGGGTCGCAGAAGTGCTTAGTGGCAGCCGGTGTTTGCCCGACCCTGGTTCCGAGAACCAGGGTTGGGGTGGGCGCCCCGAGTCCGGCCACTCCCAAGAGGATTCTCGCAAAGCTTCTGGGACCTCATCTCCCCCTGCCCCTGCACTGCCCCATTACCCTGGTGGTTGACAGCCGGAGGGGGCTGGGCACTGACCCCTGGCCCAGGTCCTACCTCTGGCCTGGGACGCCCTCCCTCCTCAAATCCGCCAATCGCTCTTCCCCCCTTCAAAGCCCTACCGAAGACACACCTCCTCCAAGAGGCCTTCCCAGACGAAACCCCTTTCTTCATCAGCTCCCCCTCCCCTCCGCGACACCTCGACTCTCTCCCCCCCGCCCCACAGTACTTGTGTGTATATGTTGAGATCTATAATTCTATTTATTTATATTGATGCCTGTTTACTTGTTTCGATGTCTGTCTCCGCCCCCCGCCCCCCCCGACTGTAAGCCCATTGTGAGCAGGGATTGTCTCTCACTTCTGTATTGTACTTTCCAAGCGCTTAGTACAGTGTTCTGCACACTGTAATCGCTCAGTAAATAAGATTGAATAAAGGAATGAATGAATGAATTGAGGGGCTCCTACCTCTCTGCCTCTGCCAGCCCAAGGGGGCTGAGAGGAGCCAGGAGTCTCGCTTCCCAGTGATCCCCCACCTGCCCAGCCCCTCAGGGGGAGAGGACGGCAGCGGCGAGGGTGTGTGTGGGGGGGGGGTCCCCCATGGCGATGGCGAGGGCAGAGCCAGCTCCCGGGAGGGTCTGGATTCCGGGTCTTGGTCTGACACCGGTCCCAGGCCCCGGCAGAGCCCTCTGCGCCATCGCCCCTCCCGTCCCCGGGGCCCCGCCCGAGGGCAGCGGAGGCCTCCGCGCCTCCAATTAGCGGCGCTGGGAAATCTGAGGAGACACCGGCTGTGCTAATGAGCCGACACATTAAACAATGAGTCACACTTCCAGAAGGAGCCAGAGTCGAGTTCTAACCCCGAATAAACAAGCTGTGAGGCACAGTTTACAAAACAGGAAAGTGTTACCGACGGAACTGCTGCGGGGAAGCATCGCTGCGCTCGGGTTAGTTCAATCCCGCGCAACGCTCTGCCGAGGCCCGCAAAACGCGCATCCGAGTCCCGCCGCTGTCTGCAAACCACAGTCCGGCAAAGGACGGACCCCGAGCGCGGGGAGTCCGGCACCGGGGACTCTGTCAACCTGACGCACACCCACACACACAATGTTGGGCTCCTGGAGAGGGACAAAATGGGGAAAACGGTCGTTGCCAACCGGATGGGGAGACAGCGCGCACACACACATCCACACACAAACATACACACTGGCAGGGAGAGGCAGTGTATGTTCGTGTCTTTTGCGAATGTATGCTTGGGTGCATGGAGTGAAATGGGGCGGGTGTGTGGCTGTGTGTCTGTGGCCGCACGCCTGTGGATGTGCTACGTGTTCGTGTTGGGATATTAGACATGGGTGAGTGGGTGTGTGGGATGTGCTTCTGGGGAGCATCGGTGTGAACGTGCGCCTGGGTCTGAGTGTGGTGAGCTGCACAGCGCCCTCTTGTGTCTCCACGGGGAGCAGCAGTCAGCCAGGGTGGGATTTCTTTTTGCTCCCACGTGGTGCCGCCCTCACCGGTGGGGCGGGCCCGCCCTGCACTTACACCGAGGTGCACAGTGTCACACCCCTACAAGGACACCGAATCCGGTGCACAGAACCGCGAGGGTGAGGAAGCCGGCAGCAGAAGCAGCAGGAGCAGCAGGGGCAGCAGCAACACAGGCCCTCGGCCAGGTCCCTTAGCCGGGACTTCATAAGTGGGGGTCCTGATAAGCGGGGGGCACACCGCATGCCACCGGAACCCACGTCACCTACCGGGACTCCCATCATGGCCCTGTTCTCCTGCCAGGAGGGTGAGGGGCAGCGGCAGCGTGAGGCCCTGGGAAGCTGTGGCTCTGGCTGCCGCTGTCCCTGAGACTGTGGCCTCGGCCGAGCTTTGATGAGCCCGGCCGGAACTCTGCTCCTCAGGCCTCAGGGCCACCGCTCTCTTTGTTGAGTGTATTGTTGTCCTCGTCTTTTCTACAGTTGGGGTTTCATGATTTTATCCTTCTTTACGTATCTGGCACTTGCCTCCCCTCCCTTCCCTCATTCTTAGTTTGGGGACTCCTTGATGGTCAGGGACTCTGCTTAATTTTCACTCATATATACTACCATTATTGTGATTAAGAGGATGATCTTGGCATGAACCGTTTCAGAACTTGCCACCATGCCAGCTTGCCATACCACTGGACAGTGTCCTGTGGCTAACAGAGGGCCCACCCCCTTGCGGGGCTACCACCCCCTCTGTGGAGAGAGCCTGGCCAGCATCTACTTGGGGCTGAAAGCGCAGCCATCTCCCCAACAGGAGAAGCAGCATGGCCTAGTGGATAGAGCACGGGCCTGGGAGTCAGAAGCACCTGGGTTCTAATCCCGGCTCTGACAATCGCTTGCTGTGCGACCTTGGCCAAATCACTTGACTACCCTGTGCCGCAGTTACCTCATCTGTAAAACAGAGATTAAATCCTCCTCCCTTCAATTTATACTGTGAGCCTTTTCTGAGACAGAGACTGTGTCCAACCTGATAAACTTCTATCCACCCCATTGCTTAAAACAGTGCTCGATATATAGTGAGCACTTAAATAGTGAGCATAGTGAGCACTTAGAGAAGCAGCGTGGCTCAGTGGAAAGAGCTCGGGCTTGAGAGTCAGAGGTCATGGGTTCAAATTCCGGCTCTGCCATTTGGCAGCCGTGTGACTGTGGGCAAGTCACTTAACTTCTCTGTGCCTCAGTGACCTCATCTGTAAAATGGGGATTAACTGTGAGCCTCACGTGGGACAACCTGATCACCCTGTATCTACCCTAGCGCTTAGAACAGTGGTCTGCATATAGTAAGCACTTAAATACCAACATTATTATTATTAATAATAAATATTATTTTTAAAGGGTCTGTAGGAGTCACAAAAGGGGAACAGAAGAACTAACTCTCAGGAGCCCTGAGACCCCAACATAGTGTTCCTGGGCAGACCAGCACCCTCAGAGGGGACAGGGCCGGAGATATGGTTAAGGGCAGGAGGGCAGGGACGGGGCAAGGAAAAAGAGAGGGACAGAAACCACAGGGCCCAGGGCAGGCTGCCATCCACTCCATTATTGGAGAGTAGCAGTGTCGTAATGAAAAGCACTTGAGTCGAGTGAAGCCGTGCCCTGGGTTGAAGATTCGCACGCTGCACAGCCAATCCCAGCGCGGCCAAACTCGGCGTGACCAGCCTCGGCACGACCAATCTCGGCGATATCAATCCCTGACCCGACCAATCCTAGTAAGACCAATATTCGGCGCAGCCAATCCCGACACGACTGATCCCAGTCGCGGTTGCCGCGAATGGCTACGGTACTTCTGCCCCGGGCACTGTCAGTCCGAGAGGACACTTGTTTCTTATCTGATGGACGACGGGCTAACGAGGCTGGTTCGGTGAATTCCTCTTCATCCGGCCCTTGCTCCTGCACCGCCCTTCCCCTCCCCGCCCCTCCCCCACCTTCTTCTTCCTCTTCTCGTCTCAGGTCCCCAGTTACTGCCTAATTCACTGAAACAGAAGCACTAAGACCCAGAAATTCATAGACAAAAGCCAGACACAAATGCCCACGCTCGGACAAGTATATTCAAATGGATCCAAAGTCATCATCACAGGCACCCACACAGCTCTAGAGAGTCACACATACGGAGACAGTAACACACACACCGTCCTTACAGCCATCTGCACCACTACCTTCAAAAGCACAATAATTTCTGTCTCCCACAAAGCCGCAGACACAAGCACACACACACAAAAAAACTCCAAAAGCATTCCCATCCTCATCCACTATCCCTGATATTCACTCTCACCCCGGTTCTCTCACAGCCCTCTCCACTCCATGGCTCAGTGGAAAGAGCACGGGCTTTGGAGTCAGAGGTCATGAGTTCGAATCCCAGCTCTGCCACTTGTCAGCTGTGTGACTGTGGGCAAGTCACTTAACTTCTCTGTGCCTCAGTTACCTCATCTGCAAAATGGGGATTAAGACTGTGAGCCCCACGTGGGGCAACCTGATTCCCCTGTGTCTACCCCAGCGCTTAGAACAGTGGTCTGCACATAGTAAGCGCTTAACAAACACCAACATTATTATTAACATCTTACTCCCCAGCCCCCCACCCAGTTCCCTAAATGAGAGAGAGAGAGAGAGAGAGACTGAGAGAGAGAGGGAAATCATGTTTGTCCTGGAGTGACTGCGGAAGCCACGAGTGGGTTATCTCCTGACCTGACTAGAAACCTTCCTATGGCTTCTGTAGGCCATACTTTCCTAGTCCATTTTTTGTTAGCAGATATGCCTGAGGTGGGCGTGTGCTAAGGGCCAGCCCCCCCCCGCCACACACACACGCTCTGGCCACTGGAAGTGGGGTCTCCTCTAGGCACCCCCACCATCAAGAGCAAGTTCTCCCCCCTGCAACTACTCACCAGAGATGGGGTGTCCCCTGTGCACCCACCCATCGGGTCAGGGTCTCTCCACTCAACCTTCCTAGGATAAGTAGAGGGGAACTAGCTGATTGAGTGCTTTAAAGCCAGAGGTCAGGGTTTCTGCTTGTTCTAGAGAGGAATGGGCAAACACTGGAAGTGTTTAAGGAGTGGGGAAACGTGCAGAAAATTGTTTAGAAAAATAATCTATGCAGGAGAGTTCAATATGAACCAGAGAAGGGAGAGGTCAAGAGAATGATGAAGCTGTCGAGTTATGTTATGCCAAGATTGCCAGCTTGTGAGACAGGGAGAATGGTGGTGTTGTTAGGATAGGAAAGCCACGGGTAGGAAGGGGTTTGGAAGGGAAGATGAGGAGTTTAGTTTTGGATATGTTGAGTTTGAGGTGATGGAACATCCAGGTAAGAGATGTCCTGGGGACAGGAGGAAATATGAGACTGCAGAGTGGGGGAGAGGTGGGGGCTGGAGAGAGAGATTTGGAAGTCACTGGTATAAAGATGACAGTTGAAGCCCTAGGAGCAAATGGGTTCTCCAAGGGACTGAAAATAGAAGGGGAAAGTGGAGGAGAAAAGGGAGGGGGGTGAAGTGGAGAAGAAGAAGAAGGAGGAGGATAAAGAGGAGGAGAAGGGAGAGAAGAAGAAAGACATTATCAGGCATGATCTCCCTAAAATCTCCCCTGCTCCTCTCCAGTCCCACCCTTCTCCTGGCCCCTCTTCCACTTTCCCAACCTTCTCAGCAGTTTCTCAAGAGGCAAACTCCTGCCTCATCTCAAAATCCGCCCCTCCACCTGCACCACCAACCCCATCCCTTTGCACTTTATCAAAACACACGGCCCCCTCCCTTCTCTCCTCCCTGGCTGTGCTCTACAGCTGTTCACTTTCCACTGGTTCCTTTCCCACTATTTTGAAACACCCTCACATCTCGCCATTCTTAAAAGGTAAAAAAAAAAAAACCAAAACAAAACAAATTAAAAAAACCCTTTCTTGACCTCACAGCTCCTTCCAGTTATCAACCCATCTGCCTCCCATTTGTTGAACGCGTTGTCTACACCCACTGTCTCCACTTCTTCTACTCCAGTTCTCTCCTGGACCCACTCAAATCCTCTTCTGCCCCCTTCGCTCCACAGAAACAGCCCTCTCTAAAGTCACCGATGAACCTTCTTCCAAATCCAGGGGCTTCTATTCCATCCTATCCTTCTCAACCTCTCAGTTGCCTTCGACACTGTGGACTGCCTCTTTCTCCTGGAAATGTTATCTACCCTTGGCTAACTGACACTGTCCTCTTCTAGGTCCCCTCCTATCTCTCTGGCGGCTCATTCTCAGTATCTTTGGCAGACTCTTCCTCTGCCTCCCACCTGCCAACTGTGGGAGTCCCTCAAGGCTCAGTTCTCCTTCCCCTTCTAGTCTCCATCTATAAGTACTCCCTTGGAGAACTCATTTACTCCCACAGCTTCAACTAATATCTTTTCGCAGAGGATTCTCAAAACTACCTGGGCAGCTCTATCCTCTCTCTTCTGCAATACTGGATTTACTCCTGCCTTCAGGATATTTATACTTGGCTGTCCCGCTGGCACCTCAAACCTAACAAATTCCAAACTGAACTCCTCAACTTCCCACTCAAACCCTGCCCTCCTCATCACTGTAGACAATGCCACCTTCCTCCCTGTAAAGGCCATTATCTTGGCAATATCCTAGACTCATCTCTCTCATTCAGCTCACATATTGGATCTGTCACCAAATCCTGTCGGTTCTACCTTCGCAACATCGCTAAAATCCACACTTTCTTCTCCATTCTAAATGCTATCACATTGATCCAACCACCACTCCTATCTTGCCTTGATTACTGCATCAACCTCCTCTAGACTGCATGCTTCTTGTGGGCAGGGGCTGTGTGTGTCAACCAGATCGGTCGTACTGTGATCCCCCAAGGACTCAGTACCGTGCTGCTCTGCGCACAGTAAGCGCTCGAAAAATAAATATGATCGATTGACTGACCTCTCTGTCTCCTGTCTGTCTCTCCCAATCCATCCATCAATCAATCAGTGGTGTTTATCGGGTCCTTACTCTCTACTCCAGTTCATACTTCACTCTGCTGCCCGGATCATTTTTCTAAAAAAAGTTCTGTCCCTGGCTCCCCACTTTGACCAAACCTCTAGTGGTTGCCCATCCACCTCCACATCCGACAGAAACCTCTCACTGTCGGCTTTAAAGCTGTCATGCAGCTCACTCCCCTTCCTACCTCACCTCACTGATTTCCTGCTACAGCCCAGTCCAGACACTTTGCTCCTCTAATGCCACCCCACTCGTTATGCCTTGATCTCATCTATCTTGCCCAGATCCTCTCTCTGCCCTGGAAAGACTGTCTGTCATATCTGACAGACCGCCGCTCTCCCCACCTTTAGTCTTATTAAAATCACATCTCCAAGAGGCCTTTCCTGATTAAGCAATCTTTTCCCCAACTCCTCCCTTTTGCAACACCTACGCACTTGGATCTTTAAGCATTTGATATTAACTCCACCATCAGCCCTAAGGCACTTATTTTCATATCCATAATTTATGTGTTTATTTTCGTGTCCATTTGTCCCGCTAGACCGTGGGCTCCATGAAGGCAGGGAATGTGTCTACCGTTACGCTGCACTCTCCTAAGCACTTAGTACAGTGCTCCGCAGGTAGGAACCATTCAATGAATATAACTGATTGACTAAATCCCGGCCCTGCCACTTGTCTGCTGTAGGACCTTGGGCAAGTCACTTCACTTCTCTGAGCCTCAGTTACCTCATCTGTAAAACGGGCATCTGAGACTGTGAGTCCCACGTGAGACGGGGACTGTGTCCATCCCGATTTGCTCGTATCCACCCCAGCCCTCAGTACAGTGCCTGGCACGTAGATACCGTGATGAGGAGGAGGAGGAGGACGATGTGCGGAGCGCTGTACTAATATCTCGAGAGAGTACAATACAACAGAGTTAGAAGACACATTTCCCGCCCACAACGAGCTTTCGATAAACACGAATGGTTATCGAGGGATTGATTGATCTCTTTACTGTCTACCATCCCTCCCCCTGTAATTTAACGCCTGTCTCCCCCTCTGGATTGTAAACTCGTTGTGGGCCGGGAACGAGTCCGTCATTCATTCATTTATTCATTTAATAGTATTTATTGACTCTGTTGTACTGTCTTCTCCGAGCGCTTAGCACACAATAGAGAAGCAGCGTGGCTCAAAGGAAAGAGCCCGGACTGGGGAGTCAGAGGTCAGGGGCTCTTCGATTCCCGGCTCTGCCACTTGTCGGCTGTGGGACTGTGGGCAAGTCACTTCACTTCTCTGCGCCTCAGTTCCCTCATCTGTAAAATGGGGATGAAGACTGTGAGCCTCACGTGGGACCACCTGATCACCCTGTATCTCCCCCAGCGCTCAGAACAGTGCTCTGCACATAGTAAGCGCTTCACCAATACCAACCTTATTATTATTAATAGATTCCATCGCTTGACTGATCGATCGATCGATGGAAGAGGCGCCCGACAAGGACAAAGAGGTGGGGGGAGAGGAGAAGGCCCCGCCCCTCCCCGGGCGAGGCCTCGCCCCCTCCCCCGCCGCGCGCGCAGGGAACATGGCGGCGGGAAGACAGTGAGCAGGTCCGAGCCCCGCACCCCGCACCCCGCGCCCCGCACCCCGAGTCCGCCGGAGGTAAGAGCCGGGCCCGGACGCCCGCTCCGCTCCGCTCCGCTCCGCTCTGCGCCGCTCCGGCCCGGCCCGTCCTGTCCTGTCCTGTCCTGTCGTGTCCTGTCCTGTCCTGTCCGCGGGCCCGGGGCTGCTGCGGGCCGGCCCGCTCCCTTCCCCGCCTCGGGCAGCGCGGGCCGCGGCCTGCCTGTCCACCGCCCGCCCTCCCGCATCGGGCCGTCCCGCGGGGCCGGGGGATCGGGGCGGGAGGCCGGGGACAGGCAGGATTCGGTGCCTACACATGCGTGCGTGTGGGAACACGCCTGAACGAGTGTGTTCACGCACACGGGGCCTGTCCAGAAGGAGCGGGGTCTGGCCGCGCCCGCCCCGTTCGGCCCGGGACTGGCAGGAGGGACGATGCCCGCCGCATCCCGGTCCCCGGGGCTGCGGGGCCTCAGCCCCGCAACTCTCCCCCCTGCCGCCAGCCGGGAGAGAGGCTCGCCAGGCAGCCCCGCGACCCCGGCCTGGGCCGGCCCGACCGGGGCCGGGCGTGGGCAGAGGCCGCGGGACGCTTGATTAGGTGGTTGGAGGATCGGGCCCCCGCGAGTCGTCAAGCAGGCCCCGGGGTGGCATTTTCCAGATCCCCAGGGGTGGCACGGCGCAGCCCAGCCCAGCGGAGGGAGGGTGGCTCGGGGCCACGGATCCTGTGCTTGGTTCTGTCTGAGCTGGGGGGGAAGCCGGCGCTTGGGCCCAGCTGAACTCGGGGACGAACCAGCTCCCGGTCTTTATGTTCGACCAGTTGTCATGTGTGCTGGTTGCTGGCACCAGGCACCTTAAACGGCTTGCCAGTGTTGGGTCTGGCCCGACAAGGGGCTTCCCACAGACCGTCCCTTTCCCCCTTGGCACTGAGTCCCGCCCTGGGGAGGGGAGTAACCGCCCGTGGGCGTGTCCCGCTGCTTCATCCAGCTCGGGGGGAGGTCACAGGGCCGGCATCGGGGCTGGGCAGAGGCGAGTGTCGTCGCTTCCTGCCAAGCAGGACCATCCCCATAGCTCCAGTGGCCACCTGCTCCCCAGTGGGCCTGTGGGCGCCCCTGGGCCGCACTGCGACCCTGGACGGTGTGGGTCAGCCCCTGTGAGCGAGCACCGCCTTCTGCAACTGATTCGTCTGGGGGAAGACGTGCTCTGCCCCCCAAATTCCAGGACTCGACTCCGGTTGGGAGCAAGACCAGCATTGGGCCCAGCCCAAAGTGGTCCCCGGCTGCCACGACGGAAGGCCCGTGGGTCCCCGTGGCTCCTTTGGCCAGAGCAGTCACTCTCTAGGCCCAGCCTGGCGCTCATCAGACGTCACGCTCGTGATTGTTGTTCCTACTTTACAGTCAGTCAGTGAATCAGGGGTGCGAGTCCAGGGCCTCTTCACTTCCAGGCTCCCTTCCTAGTGCTTGGGATGGTAACAAGAGGAGCAAGACTCGTTCCCTGTCCCCAGGAAACTCAATCTAAGTGGGGGAGGCAGACAGATTATTAGCAAATCAGGAAAAAGAATAAGGATGCAACAAGAACTAGTGCATCTGTGTCAAGATGAAATAGTTGGATAAAGTACAAGAAAATCTATAAACAAAATGAAACTCAACCTAGGAATTGGCTATAGTGGCCTGCTGCACTCCTTCCTATGTTTGGGGAGGGAAAAGGAATGGGGCCCACGACACTACTGTAGGCTGTTCATTTCTGGTTTTCTATCAGAGAACACAAACCCTACCAAGTACCGACTCTTCCCTCTCCGTCCTTGACTTTTTCCCTGCGTAATGTTCTGGCACAGTCCCTCCAACACCTCTGACTCTTCCCCACAGCCATCCAGCATGGACATTAGTCCATGGGCCTGACACAACCCCTCTGGGCCTGCTGGTTTTCTGGCAGCACAGCTCAATCAATCAATCATATTTATTGAGCGCTTACTGTATGTAGAGAGCACTGTACTAAGTGCTTGGGAGTGTAGAGTATTGCAGAGTTGCTAGACACATTGTCTACAAGGAGTGTATGGTCTAGAGGGGGAGACAGATATTAAAATAAATGATCTATATGTATATGAGTGCTGTGGGGCTGAGAGTAGGGTGAATTAAGGGTAAAAATTCAAGTGCCGGCACGATGCAGAAGGGAGAGGGAAGGTGTCCTGGAGGAAATGTGCTTTTAATAAGGCTTTAAAGGTAGGGAGAGTAACTGTCGGATATGAAGAGGGAGGGAGTTCCAGGCTAGAGGCTTGACATGGGCAGGGAATCAGCAGCGAGATAGACAAGATCAAGGTACTGAAATCAGGGAGGTAAGGTAGGAGGGGGAGAACTGATTGAAAGCCTTAAAGTCTATAGTGAGGAGTTTGTTTAATGTGGAGATGGATGGGCAACCACCGGAGGTTTTGGGCAAGGGGGAGGCAAGGACATAACTTTTTTTTAGAAAAGTGATCTGGGCAGCCAAGTGAAATATGTACTGGAATGGGGAGCAAGTACTCAATAAACACCATGGATTAATTGGGAGAGATGGGAGGTAAAGAAGTCAGCAAAGAGGCTGCTGCGGGAATCAAGGTGGAATGGGATAAGGGCTTGGCTTAACATGGTAGCTGTTGGGATGGGAGAGGAAAGGGTGGATTTTAGAAATGTTGTGGAAGGTTGAACTGACTGGACTTGGTGACAGATTGAATATGTGGGTCTCCCCCGCTCTAGACTGTTGCTCGTTGGGTGGGGAATGTCACTATTTATTGTTGCGTTGTACTTTCCCAAGTGCTTAATACAGGCTGTGCACACAGTAAATGCTCAAAAAATAAGATTGCATGAATGAATGAATCACATTTATTAAGCGTTCACTGTGTGCAGAGCACTGTACCAAGAGCTGGGAGAGAATACACAAGTGGGAATTAGGGATGATCTGTAAAAGTGGGTCATCCTTTCAATCAATCGTATTTATTAAGAGTTTACTGTGAGCAGAGCATGTGGAGTAAGGAATATCGAGGGATTAGGCTACGGGTACGCATCTTCTGAAAGTTTAGAGCTGTGGTACAGCCTAAGGCCCTGGTTGTTTTCCTACCCGACTCTTCCTTTGTGTAAAGTTTAAAAGGAATTGGGCCCTCAGGCTCCCTCAGGGAAATGTCAGGAGAGGGAAGAAGAGGGGAGGGGAAAGGAGGGGCTACCCCAGCTCAACTCGGAGGTTCTGAAACTTCACCAACACCTTGCAGAACCAAAACTCCCTCAAGGGGGGCGGGGGGGCGGTGGCAGGGCGCTTGCCCCCCTAGCCTGAGGCTTTCTTAAATACTCGTTCTCCCTCCCTCTTAAACTGTGAGACCCATGTGGGATTAGGACTGTGTCTGATCAGATTAACTTGAATCTACCCCAGTGCTTAGAACAGTGCTGGACATATAGTAAGCGCTTAACAAAATACAATCATCATCATCATCATCTTCCCCAGCACTGGGCACATCGGAAGCCCTTAACAAGTACCATTATTATCATTATAACGGTTCTTATTGCTGCCTCTCGGGAGGGGGTGGTCACAAGGAGACTGCTTGGAGACACAAGTCTATGTTTGGTGGTGGGGAAAGCTTTTTTATTAGCTTGACATGCAGCCAATTCAGGCTTTTTTTTTCATGGTTTTTGTTAAGTGTTTACTATGTGCCAAGCACTGTACTAAAGGCAGGGGTAGATGCAAGATAGACAGGTTGGACACAATCCACGCCCCACATGGGGCTCACAGTTTTAATTCGCGTTTTTACAGATGAGGTAAGTGAGGCACAGAGAGATTTAAGTGACTTGTGCCAGGTCTCACAGCTTTTGCGACTCTAAACCGATTTTCCTTTTCCTCTCCTCCAGCTTTCTCTTTTCTCTTGCTCTCCTACTGTCTCTTATTTGAGAATTGCCATTTCCCAGCACTAGGCCTATCCCTGTTGGCTCCCACTCCAGCTGGCAAAAACGGTCTGGCAGTGGGCTGGACCAGGATGTGGGGGTTGGGCAGGGGTAGGAGTGGGACTGGGCATGGGGGACAGGGCTGAGGAGTTGTTCCTAGTTCGGCCCTGCCCGGGCAGGCCCTTTTCTTGCCAGAATGGGAGGAAAGGGCCTCCCCGGGTCCCACTGCCCTCCCCGGGTCCCAGCGCCCTCCCCTGCCAGAAGGGGAGAAAGAGGCCTCTCCAGGTCCCGCCCCTGGAACCAGCAACCCCCAGAACCAGCAGCCCCTGCCCCAAGGAACTGATCTAGAAACAGTCCTTGGCTCTGAGGAAGTCCCACTTTGTCCCTCTCCAGATCCGTTCCCCATTACCCAGACTCCCCCACACCACACCTACCTCCATCTAGCTCTCACCCTGTCCGGCCAGCCCACCCTCCAGCCCATCTCCACTTCCCTCTCCTCCTCCATTCCTTCCCCGCAACACCTTGATTCCTCTCCTTAACTCCTTCTCTCCCTACCCGTCTGCCACTTTCCCTGCCTCCATCTCCCCATCCCCGAGTTTTCTCCAGACTGACCTGCCGGCTGCTGCTTCTTCCGAGATGTGGGAGGAGGTGGGGAGCAGAGGAGGCTTTCAGAGTGTTCCCAGGCTGCCTGTTTCTGGGTTGGCATTGCCCACCGGGGTTTCCAATCGGTTCTCCAGCCCGGGGCTCCCTGAACCGGCGGGTGCGCTTCCTCGGCTGTCCCGGTTCCTGGGCCTCCATCTCCATTAGTGCAGAGCAGGGGGCAGAGCGGGAGGATTGGACTTGAGCCTTGCAGCTTCCTTGCTGTGGGTGTGGCCGCTCGTCTGGCCTGTCCACCCACAGTGGAAGCCCTAATGCTCTGCGCCTCCTTCCAGCTCCCCATTTCTGAAGCTGCAAATTGACACTTCAATTTCTAACTCCTGGTGGGACCTTTCAGAGTACGGGCTTGGGACTTCAGCTTCGTGACTTTGGGCAAGCCACTTAACTTTGCTGTGCCTCAGTTACCTCATCTGTAAAATGGGGATTAAGACTGCGAGCCCCACATGGGACAACCTGATAACCTTGTATTCCCCTCCAGTGCTTAGAACAGTGCTTGGCACATAGTAAGCGCTTAACAAACAAATACCATCAGTACTATCCTGGGGTCCCCCATCGGGTCCCAAACCAGTTCTAATCTCTGGTAGGGCCAGACCCTGGGTTCTCAGAGGTGGGAAGCTTCAACTCCGGTCGGCAAGTTGGCTGTGAAGGGCAGGGGAGTGGGTGGGAGTTAGCCCCAGATGGGGAGTCCGGCAGGAAGGAGGCTGGCTGTTCCCTGACCTAGGGCCCAATAGACCATAAACTCCGTGAGGGCAAGGAGCTAGGGCATGAGCAAACTTTAGTGTATTGTATTCTCCCAAGCGCACAGTGCAGCACTCTGTATATAATAAATACCACTGATTGATGATTGACTGACCTTGGCCCTGGCCCACCCCACACTGACCTCTTATCTCTGGATCCCAGCTCACCCATTCGCCTGCCCTCTCCAAGGAGACGCTGCCCCTGTTCGGAGGCCGGGGCTGGCGGTAAGATGCGGACACTCCAGGAAGGTGAGTTCAGGCTTGCTGGGGCTGTGGGCATGGCAGGGGGCTGGGGGATGGAAGGAGGAGGAGGATAAGGGAGGGAGGAGGAGCGTCCAACATGGGCCGGCGGGGATCTGCTTTTTGCCGTCATGATTCTCCCTGGCCTATTGGCGCCGGGCCACTCCGGCTGTGGCTCAGGACCGGGCCCGGCTCTGCCCCTGCCTGTCCCCCCCGGGGGCCTTACCTGACGGAGCATGTCCTCAGTACTTGCCACAGCCCCACGGGGCAGGAGACCCACGTGGGATCTGTCGACTTGAGCCCACCTGGTACCTTGCCCCCTCTCAGGGCTCCCCGAGCACCGTCTGCCAGGCCGAGACGGCAGGAGCGATTCTCTCCACCGGCCTGATGGCGGGACGGACGTCCAGGACGGCTAACTGACTGGCCAAGGCCGCCCCGTG